>NC_133453.1:55929818-56236762 GCF_048565385.1 Saimiri boliviensis | reverse complement strand
CAAAAGCCATTCTGACTGGTGTAAGATGGTAAGTATCTCATCACAGTTTTGATTTGCATTTCTCTGATGATTAGTCATAAAGAGCATTTTTTCATGTTTGTTGTCTGCTTTTATGTCTTATTTTGACAAGTGCCTGTTCATGTTCTTTGTCCACCTTTTAATGGATTATTTTTTTTCTTGTCGATTTGTTTAAGTTCCTTATAGATTCTGAATATTAGACCTATATCAAATGCATAGTTTCCAAATATTTTTCCCATTCTGTCAATTGATGGATATTTGAAAAAAATAATTTGATAGGAAACAAGAGGTAAGAATTTCTCCAGAAAAGTTGGTAGACAAGTCTGAAAATGAATAATCAATATAAGCATAACTGATATTTGTGAATAATAGTAAAGAACAAATGAAAGAAGTAAAAAAAAAAAACATTTAGAAGGCATCTTATACAAAAGAAGAAAAAGCACTTAGAAAGTTTATCAGTAAAATAATTAGAAGAAGTGTCGAGATTATAATATATTCTGGAAAATGTACTAAAGTTAAAGGATAAAGAATTCTAAAAGCATTTAGGCAGAAACATTTCATCTACCATGGATTAAAAAGATATCAATCTCACATTTATCTTGAATAATACTGAATACAGAAAGACAATGCCATGTCATCTAAAAAAGTGTTTGTAAAAATAATGTGGTCATGTATATCTTTATTTTTAATTTCAACCTTATTAAATAAACAGTAAAATGTACCAGATTATAGTTTTATCAGTTTTGGCAAATGTACACACTTGTATCATTACCATCTTAATCAATATATAAAACATTTCCTTCATGCCAGTTTCCCTGTAAGTCTTAGCAGACACCACCCGCAATCCCAAGGCAATCACTTCCTTGCTTTCACAACTATAGATTAGTTTTGTATATTATAGACTTTATATGAAATCATACAGTATGTAGTCTTCTGTTTCTGACTTTCCACCTCCTCCCTCTTTCTTTGAAATGTAAATACATCATCGATTGTATAGTTAGTTCCTTTTTATTTCTGAGTAAGTGTCTACTTTGTAGGTATACTATAATTATTCTATAATTCTGTTATGGATATATTGTTTGCAGTTAGTATTAGCAGAGCTGCTATAAATAATTGACATTTTATGTGAACATATATTTTCATCTCTTGTAAAAACTCGAGTGAGATTGCTGAATTTTATAATGAATGCATATTTAACTTTAGAAAGCATTTTGCTAATCAAAGCTAGTTTTTGTAAATGGTTAAATTATTGTATACTTCTAATAGCAGTGTTTGAGAGTTCTAGTTGATCCATGTCCCCATCAACACTTGGTGGTGTAAGTAAGGTTAATCTAACAAATACATAGCAAAATCTATATTCTTTGAAAAAGAACATCCTTTTATTTGTGCTACATTAGAACTTTCAGGATAATCGATTATATTAGGTTACAAAATTATTAGTAAATTTTGCATTGCTACACAGATGAAAATTAAAAGTAGACATAAAATTAATTCATGACTCAGAAATGTGAAATTTCTAAGCTGTTCTGAGAGCAATAAATAGGATAATATTCTGAAAATCTGTAAGAATAATAATTTAAAATAAAATACAGCATCTTAAAGCTACAAGTTTGGTAATGCAAAAATAAGTTAAAAATGTAAATCCTTTAACTTTTGCATATCTACACAGGAACAAAAGAGCAAAACTACATTATTTAAATATTCACTCAAGGTATTAGAAAAACAAAACAGAAAATAAATCTAATGGAAGGTGAAAGTAAAATTAAATAAATCTGAAAATGTATTTTCAAATACGCAAAACAATTACATGCAAAATTAAAGTAATAAAAATTTTTAAAGATGAAAATAGGAATGAATAAAAGGAAATAATGAGAGAAAAAAATAAGAATTGCATTAATGTAAATATAACCCCCTAGACAAATTGGGTACTTATAAAGGTAAATATATGTGATATGATTTGGCTCTATGTTCCCACCCAAATCTCATCTAGATTTGTAATCCCTATAATCCCCACATGTCAAGGGAGGGACCTGGTGGCAGGTGATTGAATCATGGGGGCAGTTTCTCTCGTTACTCTCATGATAGTGACTGAGTTCTCAGGAGATCTGATTTTTATAAGTTTGACAGTTCCCCCTTTACATGCTCTCTCTCTCTCTCACCCCATCTTGTGAAGAATGTGCTTCCCCTTCCACCACGATTTTACATTTCCTGAGGCCTCCCCAACCATGCAGAACTATGAATCAATTAAGCCTCTTTCCTTTATAAATTATCCAGTCTCTGGGAATTTCTTTATAGCAGTGTGAAAATAAACTAATACAACTGGTTACCGAAATTGATTAAAGTAAAATAGTGAAAAAGATCAACATGATGATAGTCATAGGTTAACTGCTATTGTGAAACAACTAGCTTCCTCTACAAATGTCAGTCCAATATATTTCAGAAGAGAATTCTTTCCTAAAGTTCAGTACGATTCTACTTAAATAAATTACAAAGTATAGAAAAATAATTTGTTTCTTTATTTCACAAAGCTAACATGAACCTGGTATTCAAATTCAAAAGATAGTACAAAACTAGAAATATGCAGAACAATGTCACTTAGGTATATTAAGACAAAATAAAATGTTACAAGGATGATGTATAAATATATTAAAAGTATTTCATTTTAGTTTATTTGAAATTTACTGGGGAGAAACAAGGAAAATATTTTTATAATATATGAAAGAGAAACTTAAAAAAATGATAAAAATAAAATGACGTGCCCAAAGTTACATGATTACTAAGTGGTCATAATTGCCCAGCTTCCTGAGCTTCTAATTTAGGATTTGTTTTTGTTTTTGTTTTTGTATAAAGCATAACTGTCAGTTATCTGCCAATAAGTAGCTGTAAATATCCATCCATTAATAATTAAATTTTTTGTATATTATAACCAGGGAGTATATTTATGAAAAACATTAAAAAAAGATGAAAAAATAAATGTCAAAATTATGTTCTGGTAGCTGCATTAATTATATCCCCAGTTCTATCCAGCTTCTGGGAAATGGATATGTGACCCTCAACTTTTCTAAGAATTAAGTCCTACTGGACTTGTGGTTTTTCAAAAAGTTGTGGGTGTTAAAAAGTACTAATGAATTATTCTGATGTATTTTCAACTTAACTAATTACATGTCTTTTAGGCAAATCAATTACCATTTATAGCTAAAAATCCTGTTTGTACCGGGCTCATACTTTCTGCTACTTTTTCAAATTTTCAGTTCCTTGCTGGGACCATATGTCAACATCATTTTTCTATCACTCAGAGCCTTTTAAGCACCTATTTGCAAATGGCATTATACTTGGGTGCTATTCAGAGTAAGTTAAAACTAAATGGATCTTGCTTTTGAGTTTAAAGCGTAAGATGGAACCATCACCTAGACAGAAAGTATTAGAAATTTAAGAGGGTAACAATCTGTTCAGCTACAAAAAAACCTTGCTTTTAACAAAATATAATATAGGTTTTCAGAACATTAGGCTATAAGTCTAATGCTTCAAAGTGGAGAGAGAAAAAAAAAAAAGACTTAGAATACTTGTATTTCTGAATGTAAGCCAGAATCAACTTAAATGGAAATTTTCCCCTTAAGTATGTCCTTTACTGTTTCAATCAGTGGCAGATCTAGACAACTATTCATTAGCTATTCTAAAAATCTTTGAGAAACGAATACAAAGATTCCTTGAGATATGATTAGTATGTAGAATATGCCTATTATGGTCACTGAGAGTGTAGATGGAACTCTGGGGAGCCTCACAGCTCTAGAGCTGTGTTTACTTCTTTCAGCCCTGCCAAATCCATCCCTCTCCATGTGATCAGCAAATTGCCACTTGTGCCTTGCTCTGTACTTTACTAAATTTGATAATAAGACTATTTGATTTCCAGCTGGGCTTTTTGAAGATTACTTAAAAATATTATTTCCTGAAAAAAAGATCTTGCTATTTTTAACCACACAAATTTTCCTACTTGTATAATTAAGAAAAAAAAAATTCAGAGACAATTTTCCTATATATTCTTTTTTCCATTTTGAAAGGCATTTTGAAAGGGCAACTGATTTTTTCCAAAATTGAGCAGAAAAGGCAGAGGTAATTATTAATTATGTGCCTTTTTTTATTTCTTCAAATTATAATATTGTACATGGAAGGCCTTTATCTAAACAGTATTTTATTTAGATGTTCATTCCCTACCAAGATTTTGGATTATCTAAGTTAAGCCTCACTTTGTGAAATAATTTGCAGGCTTTCAGAAAATTCTAGGCTAGGTTATCCATGGATCAGTTGTTACTGAAGAGAAAATGCTGACATATTGAAAAATGAGTCAAGGTATCCTGAAATAGAAATGAATAGAGCATACATTTTTAAACTATGCCAATCATTAAATATTTTTCTCAAATACCCATTTATGTTTTTAGACTGTTTTCCATTAATGCTAATGGAAAGTCTATGTAGAATTAAAATGAAATACTATATTGGTTTCTTATCCAATTATATTAGAGTTTCTGAAATTAATTTTAGGTAAGATCTAAATTTATGACTCAATTGTTAATTTATATATTTATTTATTGAGTATGTTCCTTAATAGAAAAGGGATTATTACATTCTGAAGAAGCCAAATGTGTGGGATATCATTATCCTCCAAGTCTATAAAGGGATTCAGTTTATATTAGTAGATTTGGTAATGGAACAATGTTACAGACTCTTAGACCTCCAATTACGTAAGACTTACATTTTCAACAAGAATGATACCATCCCTAAAGGAATGAAAATTGATTCTTGGTGTGGGAAAAGGGCGAAAATATATATTTATATTCCAACAGTCTATATATTTTCAAGGCTTAAAATTTTATTTCTTCATGTTTAATTTCTGTCATGGGAATTTTTTGGGTATCACAGGAGTAGCAGTGAGTTCTTGAAAGATGCATGTAGTACTTCCAAGATCAATGCTATGAAATTATGATGAATAGATGGCTGCAATTGGTGAACTTTCTCTTGATCACTTGCTTAATCTAGAGGTCATTCAGAAGAGGTGGCCCACACATAATTATTGGTGGCCATTGGCTGCCTTGTGTCTTGGGAGATTTTCTTTTTTCAATCCTCAGTGATAATTTTGTGTACTTGGATTTGAAAATTAATAAAAATAGCTTATATTTTATTATTTAATTCTAATTCTACACTAGTCAACCCAGAAATAATTTAGTCAGTTGTCAAAGAGAAAAGCATGTCTGCAATATCTGAGTGACTGACTGTCCAGCTGCTAGTTAAAAGTTATTTTCTCATGTTAAGTACAATGTAAAAGTTATGTTTACTAAAAGTAATTTTTAAACAATTAATTTAGTTTCGCTATTGATTACTATTATTGAGGAAACATTTTGAATTATTTTAAAATTTTGATTGCAATTATGTATTTACATACATTTCTAATTTGCATACATGATGATATGATTGTTTAAGTGAATTATATTAAAAGCTACTCAGAAAATATAGTATAAATTGTTACTGGCATTTACATTTTTACTTGAAAATTTCATTTAGTCGTTCTTGACCCTGCACTGAATAAAGAGTAGACTTTATATTTATCATTTTTTATGTACAAAGCTCAGATAGAAATACATCAACAGTAACATAGTGATAACGGAAAGGAAAGATTGGGAGATACTGATGTAAATGTTTAGATATCTGAGACCTGAGCCTTAGGTGTTGGTTTTAGACAAAGAAGGTTTTGTTGCTGGTGGGTCGGTTCAGGTTTTTGACTTTGCTGAACAAAAGAATTTGAGAATGAGTCTAAAGTGAAAGTAGATAAAGAAATTTATTGCAAGACAGAAGTACACTCAAAGTCAGGGTGGGATGTTGGACAATGGGACAGCCCTGACTGGCACTGGGGAAGCTCCCTTTATTCATGAAGAGGTGGGAAGAGTGTTGTCATTTAGCATGTTATGGATGGTCTTTTGGTGGCACATGTGTTGTGGTCGTACATGTTAGTACATACATCACATGTCTCATTAGCATCTCAAATATCCACCAAAGACTATGATTTTTACTATTACAATGAGCATAGGTCAGCCAAAGGACATTAACAGGTTTCTGTGCTTGCATGAATTTGGGGATTTTCCCTTTTGCTCTTTTACCTCCTTACTGCAGTATGTTCTAACCAGGAGCCCAGAATGCAGTTTTTGCGCCGTAGGGCAGTTTGTTCTATCAATTTGGCAAACTTGTACCCCTTTAAGGGAGGCTATGACCACCCTAGGTCAGAATTAGTAAAGACTTACCAGATTTTATCCTATGGAAGAGCTAAGACAGGGATTGGGTGGGGAAAAAAAAGAAAAAAAATCTTAGTGAATTCCAAGTAAAGTAGAAAACATCAACAAAAACAATTTCAAGGCAAACTCAGTAATGGAGAGTAAAACTATACAAAAGGAGGTAGAATTTCTGTGTCTGGCTTTAACCACTCTCTATGTTGGTAATGTCAAAATGTATATATCCCAGACTTCTTTACTAAGCTCCCGACTAATTTTAGAGACCTTGGTGCCTCAGAGACATTTCAGACTTTGAGACTGAACTCTTATTGTCATTTTAAATCCTTGTATCCCTTGTTCTTCCCTTGACTTTCCAAACTCAGTGTTTTGCAGAAATATTCAACCAATTGTTTGAGCCAGGAGCAGTGTAGTTGAGTCATCTTTGATTTTTTTCCACTTACGTCATTCCATTAGCAGATTTAGTAGTAAGTATTGCTGTCAAAAACTTGTCTCAAACATCATCACCTTTTTCTGCATCTCTAATGAACCAGTTTAATTTCTTTCCTTTAATTCTTACCTTCTTCCAATCATTTCTCCACTAACTGACATATCTGACTATCATTTAATAAAGATTTACTGCTTAAAACTCTTCATTTATTTCCCATTACAATTAAAACACATCCAAGTTCTTTACTAGGCACTGTAAATTTCTTCATTTTTTGGTTCTTGATGATATATTCAATTTCACATCTTGCCACTTTATTCTCACCCGAGGATGTCAAACTTACATTCTTTCAGTTCTGTGAATAAGCCCAGTTCTTTGTTGCTTCAGGGCGTGGGCTTAGGTTGTTTTCTGCTGCCTGAAATGTTCTTCTTTGGCCATGCATTAATAGAAACATTGAGATAATTATTTTTGTCACAAATACACATGTCTTATTTAAATCAGTGAAAGAGTTTTTGTTCAGATTTAGAAAAAAGTCACTATTTTTATAATTCTCAATTTAAAACATAAAAACTATATTTTTTCTTAATTTTGAACATTTGTATTCTAATTGATTATGTCAATATCTAAAGAAGTGATGAATCTTTTCTCATGAACATTTAGTAGTCCTCTGTTGCTTGTATTTTACAATATATTCAAAAATTGCTGTGGTTTAAGTAATATCAGTTTGACCTTTATTTTATTTTAAAAATATATGTGATATTATCTGTCAGTGACAGATGTCAAAGGATGAAATAAAATTGTTTTATTACTATTACCAAATAGAAACTAGACCCCTTCCTTTCACCTTACACTAAAATTAACTCCAGATGGATTAAAGTTGTAAACATAAAACCGAACACCATGAAAACTCTAGAAGAAAGCATAGGCAAAACCATCCAGGACATAGGCATAAGCAAGGACTTCATGACTAAAACACCAAAAGCAGGGACAACAAAAGCCAAGATAGACAAATGGGACCTAATTAAAATTCAGAGCTTCTGTACAGCAAAAGAAACAATCATTAGAGTGAACCAACAACCAACAGAATTGGCAAAAATGTTTGCAATCTACCTTTCTGACAAAGGGCTAATATCCAGAATCTACAAGGAACTAAAACAGACATACAAGAAAAAAGCAAACAAACCCATTCAAAAGTGGGTGAAGGATATGAACAGATGCTTTTCAAAAGAAGACTTATATGAGGCCAACCAATGTATGAAAAAATGTTCATCATCACTAGTCATTAGAGAAATGCAAATCAAAACCACATTGAGATATCATCTCACACAAGTTAGAATGGTGATCACTAAAATATCTGGAGACAACAGATGCTGGAGAGGATGTGGAGAAATAGGAAAACTCTTACACTGTTGGTGGGAGTGTAAATTATTTCAACCATTGTGGAAGACAGTGTGGATCTAGAAATAGAAATTTCTCAAGGACCTAGAAATAGATATTGCATTTGACCCAGCAATCCCATTACTGGGTTTATACCCAAAGGACTATAAATTGTTCTATTATAAAGACACATGCACATATATGTTCATTGCAGCCCAGTGTACCATAGCAAAGACCTGGAATCAACCAAATGCCCATTAATGATAGACTGGACAGGGAAAATGTGGAACATATACACCATGGAATACTAAGCAGCCATAAAAAACAATGAGTTTGTGTCCTTTGTAGGGACTTGGATGAATCTGGAAACCATTATTCTCAGCAAACTGACACAAGAACAGAAAACCAAACAGCACATGTTCTCACTCATAGGTGGGTGCTGAACAATGAGAACACGTGGACTGAGGGAAAGGAGCATCCAAAACTTAGGGTAGTGGTGGGGATGAGGGGAGGTATAGCGGAGGCAGGGGGAGGGTGGAAAGGTATAACATGGGCAGAAATGCCAGATATAGATGAAGGGGGAATAGAGGCAGCAAACCACCTGATTATGTATGCACCTGTGCAGCAACCCTGCATGTCCTGAACATGTACCCCAGAACCTAAAGTTAAAAAAAAAAAAAAAAAAAAGAAGCAAAATTGTCTCACAGGCTTTTCAATGCATTTTTTAAAGTTAATATTTAAAGCTCAATTTTATTTGAAGATGCTTTTCCATGATATATAATTATTAGAGATCTTAAATCTCTAAAAGTGAGGGTAGGTGTGATGTTTCACACCTGTAATTTTGAGAGGCCATCACTTTGAGAGGATAAGCCAAGTAAATCTCTTGAGCCCAGGAGTTTGAGACAAGCCTGGGCAACATGACGAAACCCCATCTCTATGAAAAGAAACATAAAAAATATGCTGGGCATGGAAGCACCTCCCTGTAGTCTCAGCCACTTAGGAGGCTGAGACGAGAAGTGACAGACTGAGACCCTGTTTCACAAAAAATTGATATAAATCAAGTCTCTAAAAAGAAAACAATTTAATTCTATGATGAATTTGTTACATATATAACCACTGTTTTATATAAAATACCTGTATCCACCATTAATAATTTAGATAAACATGTATTAATATAAAAGTGTAAAATTTCCATCAGAATATATTGCACATAACTGAACATTTCTTAAATCTCTTGGAAACTGAGGAGTCTACCAATGAAACTGAGACCTCCCTGGCATTAAGAAAGTCAACAGATATCTAGTAATAAAACAAATTCACTTGTAGACATTGGTATAATGGGGACATCATCGCAGCCATTAAAATATATTTTGTTTTCATTAACCTTCTCATTTATATTTGGCTTTAAGCTTAAGCCATTTAACTCATGTTTTCTGATTACTTCATTAATTATTATCCTTTCTTAGTCCCTTTATTTTATCTTACTAACTTTTAAAAATAATATTTTTATTATTTTGCCTCATCTATTTTTTGGTCAACTTATCTCTAATAATTCCATGCATATATTAATCATGTTTAAATCTTTCAAAATTGTACAATTATGTTTGAATTTTTGATCTCATCATGCTTTAATATCTAGTACAAGGTTTTATGCAAAGTGAAGATATCATGAGGGCTATAAATGATTATCTACAACCTTGTCATTATAGATATTTTCACTTTTAGGGATGTATTTGGTTGTTCATTTCTAACTACTATAACTTTTTAATTTAAAGTAGCCTCAAACATGGCAACCATTGCTAAAAATCAAGTTAGTTTAGCCTTAAATACAGACACTCCTTTTGCCATTAGATATGATTTGCTTGTTCCTTTGGTACAGCAAAAAAGATTTGCTCCTTTATCTTTATCATCTTGCACCATCAGTAAAATGACCCCTAGAAAACTACCTGATGTGAAAGAAGATAAAGCAGTTTTCCTGTGATCCACTCCCGTCCCTCCCAAATAAGGGGCCACTCCTCAGCAAAAAGAAGGCAGATGACATGGTCCATAAGAACTGTACCTTTGAACAAATTTTGCTCAACAAATTTTCCCAGATATTTGTTAGATGGAGAGCTTTTATTAAGGAATGGTTTTAGAAATGATGTCCCTGATTTAGGGTTGCTATGGTGAGCAAACCTATAATTAATGGATATATCACTAAAAGCTCCAAGAAGAATGTTATACACCTCTCTAGAATATATAATGGAAATGCTTCATAGCCCAAACACCCACAACTGTGTGTGTTAACATGCCAAACTCATTAAACATATAACCTATAATTTTGGATGAGAAATTGAGGAACATGCTACAGGAAGGAAGGACTTGAAGATGCATGTATGATATTACTTATATTTTACTGCTTTGCTGTACTTGTTAATAGCTAATATGCCTGTAATCATTAGTAAAGCTTGATATTTTAGAAGATTTCTGATTTGTCTGAGTCTGACTGAACAATAACATTATTTGTGTTAGCTCAATTGATATGATGGGCCAGATTGTCTTTAAAATTCATCAGAAATAGTAGCCAAGAGAGTTTGGGGCAAGAAAAAGGAAGGGATGCAAAAATATGATGAAAATCTGATATTTAGATAACTGCCTATTCATTCTTAATGAGAAGTAGACAAAAAGTTCAGGCCAATTTCCAGGGAATATCTTGCCAATGAAATAAGGAGAAGGTAGATATCCCGCTGAAGGAACTGAGTAGGTGGATTGACGGGGAGTTACAGACAGTGGAAAAGATAGCAACCATTTGTATTGTTTGACTCTTGCTGGTAGTGCCACTGAAAACAAGATCCTTTAAAGAGTGGGAGATGAAAACAGTTGGAAAAGCTTTAAGACTGAATTTTCCAGACACTGGAAGGTTCCTTTATGTCTCTATGGCTGTGTGGTGAGATGCCCTGTTTATTTGCATAGTAATAACAGTAAGGCCATTGTTTACCTGAATGACCATACAAAGAGCTACAGGCTAAGTTCATGTGACTAGAAATATCAGGGAAACGCTATTAAAGACTTTAAACATTTTACAGAGAAATACTAGACCCTGTTTGGTGAATCCTTTTTGGTATAGATTCTTAAAATTAATAAGCGAGTGATGTTTTGGGTTGAATACTGTCTACCTAAAATTCCTAGGAATGTGGTTTTATTTGGAAATAGGGTCTTTGTAGATGTAATGGAGCTGACTTAAGGTCATAGTGAATTAGGGTGGGCTCTAATCAAAGAACTGTAATACTTACAGAGGGAGGGAGATTTTGTCAGAGACATGCAGGGGTTATAAAATAACTTGAATATGGAGATTGAAATTGGAGTGATCGTTGTCAAAGAGTACCAAGGATTTGCCAGCAAACACAAGAATCTAGGAAAAGACAAGGAAGAATCCTTTTGCAGGGCTGTCAGAGAAAGCATGAACTTGCCCACATCTTAATTTCAAGTTTTTAGCTTCCAGGAATAAATCCAGGAATAAATTTATTTTTATTTTTATTTTATTTTATTTTTTTGAGATGGAGTTTTGCTCTTGTCACCCAGGCTGGAGTGCAGTGGTGCAGTCTTGGCTCACTGCAATGTCCGCCTCCCTGATTCAAGAGATTCCCCTCCCAAGTAGCTGGGATTACAGGCTCCTGCCACCATGTCTGGCTATTTTTTTGTATTTTTAGTAGAGATGGGGTTTCATCATGTTGGCCAGGCTGGTCTCAAACTCCTGACCTCAGGCCATCCACCCACCTCAGCCTCCCAAATTGCAGGGATTACAGGTGTGAGCCACCATGCTTGGCCAATTTGTTTTCATTTGTTTTACACAACATACTTTGAGAATTTTTTATGGCAGCCCCAGGAAACTAACACAATGGCTATGTTGCTAATTTTAGATTCCATTTAATGAAAGGGACTTTTTGCATTAGCAATTTATTCCCAAGTAGTTGCAGACTTCTGTTAGACGATGCTTTTAGTATTATTACACTTAATTTTCTTCGGTTGTTTATAGTATGGGATGACAGAACCACTCAGAGACTGGTTACTGTTTCACTTACTCCATTATAAATGGAACATGCTTTCTGAAGCTATTAGAATGCTGGAAGTATAGATGACTCTAATCAGCTTTATTGTGATGAGCAAGACATGCTTAATTAAATGCTACTGATACAGATGATGTTAGATGCACAATCTGGGACAACTCCTAATCTTGGATGCTTCATATAATCTAGCTGTTAAGAAGCCAAGAGAATATTCAGGAGAAAGCATCTGACCGTCAGGCTCTGTTACTGTGCATGGCGGGGATAAAATATTTAGGTCTCATAAAGAAAAGATATACAAAGGAGGGAAATGATAATTTAGGTAAGGAAATAATAACTGACTCAACTGAAAGAATCTGTTTGACTTTTGAAAAACGATGTTCCCATACTTAAAACTTACAGCACCATGGCAATTTCGATCAATCAGTTTTAAATCCAGTTATGAGACTTACAGTTAAGAATTAAAAAATACTTGGATGAGGGCTGAAATTACCTCTGATGAAGCCATGGATCCTTAAAAAGATTGTCTTAGAAGCTAGGATCAACTCACCCAACCCACTGGAGGATCTTGGGCTTTTTGCAGTGGTTTTGGTAAAGCGGTTTGGGCTTGGTATGTAAAACTTCTTAGGATTTCTAGATGAGAGTGTTCAATAAATAACAGTGGTTCTCAACTGGAAGCTAATTGGCAATTCAGAACCATTAATTTGACAGTTTATGGAGACATTTTTGCTTGTCACAACAGTGGAGTTGTTACAATCATTGGGTAGAAGTTGCAGCTGTAGGAATATAGCTAAAAAACCTACAATAAAGAGGACAGTCTTTAGGCTACACAACAAAGATTTATCCAGCCCAAAATGTCAGTAGTGCTGAGACTGACAGAATGTGATACAGGCATACCTTATTTTCTATGCCTCACTTTATATTACTTAATAGACTGCATTTTTCATATGTTGAATTTGTATGGCAACTTTGTGTCTCTGTGATTCATAGAAGGAGATCAAAATGTCAACACTAACAGAAGTTTGGAAGAAGTTGATTCCAACACTGATGGATAACATTGAGGAGTTCAAGATTTCCACGGAGAAAGTAACCACAGATGTAGTAGAAATAGCAAGAAACTAAAGTTAGAATTGGAGTCTCACTATGTGGCTGAATTGCTACAGTCTTATGATAAAACTTTACAGATGTGAGATTGCTTTTTATGGATGAGCAAAGAAAGTGGTATTTTGTGACTGAATCTACTCCAGGTGAAGATTCTGTGAATATTGTTAAAATGACAACAAATAATTTGGAATATTACATAAACTTAGTTGGTAAAAGAGTAGCAGGGATTGAAAGGACTGACAAATTTTGCAAGAAGTTCTGTGGGTGAAATGCTACCAAACAGCATCATATGCTACAGAACAATCATTCATAAGAGGAAGAGTAAATTGATTCTGCAGATGTCATTGTTATTGTGCTTTAAGAAACTGCCAGTCACTCCAACCCTAAGCAACAACCACCCTTATCAATCAGCAGGCATCAATATTGAGGCAAAATCCTCTACAAGCAAAAAGACTATGACTTGCTAAAGATTCAGATGATAAAAATATTTGAAAATTAAGGTACATACATTGTTTTTAGACATAATGTAATTTCACACAAACTATGATATCATGTGAAATTAACTTTTATATGCAATGGGAAACCAAAAAAAATCGTGTGACTAACTTTACTGCAATATTTGCTTTATTGTGATGGTCTAGAACCGAACCCAGTGTATCTCTGCAGTATGACTGTATTTCATAATATCTTTGGGGAGTATAAGTGGTCCTCTGAAAGACAAGAATGTAAACTGGGACAGTATAAAGCACCATTTTGGAGATACTCAAGGTAAGGTTGTAGTTACGAATTTGAGAGAGTGACGATGGCGATCATCTGATGATTATGTAATATTACCTTTCTTCTGACAGCACAATTTGGATGGGTATTATGAATGAATGTGAGATATTGCCTTTTCTATTTCCATGGGAATTATCAACTAATTTCATCCTTCACCCAGTTTCAATGAGCTCACCTATGAATGTAAACTAGAAATCACAAGTCCAATATTAGAGGAAAATGCTTGGAATCCATGTAAGATTTCCCAGTTTCTTCCTGCTTAGTCTGTGTCTCTTCCTTGCTTCTTTGAAATTAATAGTAAATCTTGAATTGAGTACGAGTTCTAATTTGTGAGTCTGATTTGATAATATGATAATTTGCATTAGCTCAGTAACCATGATTGTTTATTCCACAGCAGCACCAAAAATCATCAATATGAGGTTGATTTTTCATTATCAATATATTGAGATTAAAACAAATTACCACTGGAGGAGATAGCAATGCATGATTATCCTTCTGAGGGAAATTTTGAAAATTTAAAAGCAAATATTTAATTGCATGTTAATGTCCAGTAAGCACTAGGGAAAATATACAGATTTTTAATAGAAAATAGCATGCATATAATACTTGATGATGATATATAACATTTATATAATGTCTTTATTATTTTGAATCCATGGGTAATTTAAAAAAAAAGATCTAAAACTATAATTTTGATATAGCAGCTCCAAATCTGGATCTGCACTGTATATTGTAGATGTAGCATTAATTTTCTGCACAGAAATAACATTACCTCTTATAATTCTTGCCTGTGTTCCATTCTCATTTCTGAGTGGGAATGAGGTGGGGAGACAACACCCTCATGAATGTCTTACTTCTATTCTTGTCAGTCCTTAAGGCTTTGCTTGCAGTCTGCCCTGTGGGTGAGTTGGTTTTTTTTAGTTTTTATTTTTGATTAAAAGAGGAGGAAATTTATCTTGTAAAGTGATAAATAATTCCCCAAAACACTATGTAAAGCACCACTATATATATAGTCTGAAATAAAAGTTATATTTTCATGGAATTATTTTGAGATTGTCAAAACTAGAAATTTTTCAGTAATTGCTTCTGACATGTAATTTGGATGATATTTAAAATTTCTATCATGAATAACTGAGGTTTAA
Organism: Saimiri boliviensis; assembly: GCF_048565385.1. NCBI lineage: Eukaryota > Metazoa > Chordata > Mammalia > Primates > Cebidae > Saimiri > Saimiri boliviensis. The sequence continues at coordinate 56,221,599 of NC_133453.1, read as the reverse complement.
TTAAAGACTTTATCTAATTAGTACTGATAAGCATAACTTTGATTTACACATTCAGAAGATAGTTTCAATTTAAAGTGTTAAATTTCCTTTATAGACATTTGATTAGAATTTAGATTGAGGTGATCACATTTTTAATCTGTTTTTATTTTGCAAGTTTTTAAAAGCCACATTCTATTTAATAATAATCGTTTAAGTTTTCTACAACTCTGTTTAAATGCATATGCCTATGATCAGAGATTTTAAAGAAATAAAAATATGGTGACATAAATGTTTTAAAACTAGAGTTTATGGAGTTATAAACTCTATTTTCATATACATATCAAGCTTTAGTTACACAGGTAAATGCATAAAACAAACTTGAGGGTTTTTTTTTTTTTTTTTTTTTTTTTTTTTTTTTTTTTTTTTACTCATTGTACCAAACAAAATAATCTATTTTATGCATATTGTTCTTCTGAGGAATAAAAGTAAAATTCCAGCCTCCCACCCAACTGAATGGACATACTTTTGGCCTAGGGGACTCTGAGAAACCTGGGAAACTGTATTACTGGCCATAATGGGACAAGAGGGTGGACATACCTCGTTATAACCCCTCATCACTAACCACCATTAAGTATTGCTTCCTATGGATTAAATGGAAACCAGCCATTTTGAGAGACTCCACACCTATATCAACAAACCCCTTCATGCTTTCCCTCCCTTTTTGCAGTTTCAACACAGCAACTAACCAGTATTTCTTTCCAGTAAGATGATCAACCACTTAGTGATTCTGGCAAGTCTATGGAGGATACACAGCGAGGTTTGTTTGTTTGTTTTTTTTTTTTTGTCCTTTTTTTGACCTTTTGACATCAGAGGGCCCAAACCTCTATCCTCATTCACATGCTAATGCTGCCATGGGACCCGTGAAGAGGCGTGAAGCTCCATTGCACATAGGCATGGTTGTCCTTTCATAAATATTCATGACTTCTCTTATAGCTTATAAATATGTATATTTGGCCTCCTCATTCAGCATAAACCCCTGTCTTGTTCTTCCAATTTGTGAAGTGCCTGTTTATAGCCTCTAGCCAGAGGCTATGCTTCCCAGCCTGTCAGAATGGCCACCCGCAGACTGCAAGCCATTATGAGAAATAAAGCACTCTTTTAAAATTTATGAACCTTGTCATTCTTCAGTTGACACTTTTAAGCTGATAGAACTATTAATACTACTTTTTTGCTTAACATTACAAAATGTTTTTCTTTGTGGGACAGAAATCAAAGGTAAAATGCATCTTCAAATGCAACCTAAAATAGAAACAGTTCTTTTGTACGAGGCTGTGTTTATTTAAAGTCAAAGAATAAAGAGTTTAAAGTGAATTTTCCGTTCTGTAGTGGTTTTATCTTTGTTCTGACCAGCGATTAGTCTGAATTAAGTTTTTGCTTATAACTTGTCAAGTTTATGGCTTGAAAACCAAAATGTCTAGATGGATGTTTTTTATAACAAATCAAGCTAGGAAAAATATTCTTATATTCTTTAGATCCACAAAAATATATTTTCTTTCATTTGGGAGAATATTCTGTCTTCTCTCTTTATTTTGATCCAAATTTAAAAAGCAAATATATTTATTTTTTAATAAATGAAAGAGTAAAAACATGAATTCAAATGTTAAATTAGTCTCTAAGAAAATAAAAGGAAAAAAATGAAAAAGTTTGTGGCAAAATAAAAAGTACATATATTCTTTCCAAAGGGGACATGTACTATTCAGTGCAGAGAAAATAGTCTCTGGCAAATATTTACTTACAGTCTCTAAATCTGTGCTAGTTTTTCTGCATTTACCATTGCAGAGACTTCTTTACCCTTTTATGCTGTACTCTCGGCTCTGGTAAACACTCCTGTGAATTATACCTATTGAGTTCATTTTCCCAGTGGTTTTGGTTGAATTGGGCAACAAAAGAGCCATTTGTGGGAGGAAAGAGAGACCAAAGCAATTATTTCCCCTCCCTTTTCCTGCCAGGCTGAGGCTTTGGCAGTGGCTGCTCCTTTTGGAATGCACATCTCCTGCAGGTATGGTCTGCTTGCATCTGGTTACCTCTGTCCCCCTTCCTGCTGAGGACTGGAAGTTGAGAGTAAGGGCTTCCTGTTTATGACCATTCCTGAGTTAATCAATGGGGATTGCAGGTTGTTTCACTTACGTCTACTGAGACCACTGGAAATAGTTTCTTCCTTAAAGTTCTTTCAACTAATCCTTTGACAGTACCATATATTTCATGGTAGGACTCTTAATGATACAGTGATTATAGTTAACATACTTTGGTTGATTCTTGACTATGCAGGAATGAGGGCTCTATTTTGCTGTGCCTTCTGAATATTAACATGTATAAAATCAAATCTTTAAACATATAAGCAGAAAGGTACCACATATCACATTTGTAGCTTTATGCATTTTGGTAAACTTTATGTCCCTAAATGATCCCCACTGAAATCAGAAAGCAGAGGATTACCAGGTCCCAAATGTCCCAATAGTGCTTCTAGTTACTGCTCTCTTAAGTTTAATATCCAAATTTCTAACTGCATGAATTTGTCTTACCTCTTTATGGACTTTATATAAAGGGAGTCACTCAGCATGTATAATTTAGTGTATGGTTTTAATTCATACTGTTAACTATAATTGAATTATTTTATTCTCATTGCTTGGTATTTCAAAGTTATTTATCTGTTTTAATGGACTTTTGGGTTACTTCCAGTTTCCTGCTACTATGAGTAAAGCAGCTATAAATACTCCATGCTTATTTTTTAGCAGACATTTATCCTTGGAATTGTAGGTAAGAAGGAAGAATAGCATAGGTTTGTGATAGTATTTTGTGCATCCTGGGTTATTTTTTAGAAGGGTTAAGGAAAGTAGATTAGGAGTTGTCATGAAATTATGGCAAATAAGTAATTGTATATCTTAATCACTGCTAATCTAGAAGGTAAGACAAAAAATGTAGAATAGAATTGTCATATGTAAAGAGGCAGTGGTCAGTTATTTGGCCAGGAGAAAGGGAGGTTTAGTAATTTTTATGATTGTATTATATCATTTGATTTGGTTTTGTTCCATTATGGTCATGAAATAATGCCATCAGATGTTGATATTGTGTTAAATCATTTATATTCAGCAGGGAACATCATGGACTGCTGTTATTTACCAAGCCAGTTACCAGTTGTCAGCTGTCAAGGCTGTTTTGTTATTTCTTAGTTCACCACTTTGGCCAAAGGCAGATAAAGTCAAGCTTCATTATATTAATCTGCTGTGTTCAGAACTACACCATTGCCAAAATTCTATTGACCAGGAGGCTGTTTAATAGATATTGTTTGCAGTTGAACTGAAGTTAGTCCACCTTGTTCCTTTTGTTTCAAAGTGAATTATTTAACCATCTGATACGGCAATAACTATGAAGAATCATTTAAGATTCTGGCTAGGATGTATCAGCAAACTGCAATGCAGGCAAGTATCAGAGATAAATAATTATTAGTTCTTACAATAGGTCTTGAAACCAGGGGCCTAGATGACTAAACATATACTAAGAAAATATGTTGTAAAAACTAGCTTATATATTCTACAGATTAAGTTGTATATTGCATGAGTCCTTTTCCACATCAACTTGCAATAAGGAAGAGCCCATGAACAGGAATGAGATTCCAAAGCACATAGAAATACTGAAGAAAATGTGATCATTAATCAAGTATTAGGTGAAAAGTCAAGGCTTTGCAAAGTTTTCAGGGTTTAAATATGTGATAACATGATAAGCTTGCTATTTCTAATTTCTGTTTTTAAATGTGAACCATTAACAAATAACTATTAAATCAGAATTATTCAAAGTGTTCAAGAGTTTTGAATGAAGTATATATTATTTTATAAAAGAAGTTATATGATAGTAGTATTTTCCTTTCTGAGAAAGGAAAAGGAGAGTTACTGAGTTCAGACTGTAGCAACGATAAATAATGCTATTTAAAGGGGATAAAAACAATCAGGGAATTGACAAATCTCTAGAGTGTTTAAATTATCCCATAAAGTATATTAAATTTAAGTCCAATAGAAAAAAAAGATTTCAACCTAATAAACCTGAAAATAAAATCCATCTTTATGCTTAGATATTAATATACTGCCTCTATCAAAGTGTTTACTTCTTGAAACACATTAGTATACTTTATATGTAATTAACTTTAGAAGATTATATCTTCTTTTTTTTTTTTTTTTTTTTTTTTGAGGTGAAGTCTCACTCTGTCACCCAGGCTGGAGTGCGGTGGCTCAACTTTGGCTCACTGCAACCTCTGCCTCCTAGGTTCAGGTGATTATTCTGCCTCAGGGCCCCCCAACCCCTAGTAGCTGGGACTACAGATGCATGCCACCACACCTGGCTAATTTTGTATTTTTAGTAGAGATGGAGTTTCATCAAGTTGGCCAGGCTGGCCTCGAACTCCTGACTTCAACTGGTCTGCCCTCCTTGACCTCCTAAAGTGCTGGAATTACAGGTGTGAGCCACTGCACCCGGCGTGCATCTTCTTTTTGATTTGTTTAACTTTTTATTTTGAGACAATCATAGATCCACATGCACTTGTAAGAAATATCATGGAGAGATGTGGTATACACTTCACTCAGTTCCTTCCCATTGTAACTTACTACATAACTGAAGTACAATATCATAGCCAGGATAGCAATACCAGTATAATCAACCTGCTTGAGATTTTAAATTTTTACATGCACTAATTTCTCTCTCTGTGTGTACATGTCTATTTAGTTCTATGTAATTTTGTAACTTGCAGATTTATGTCACTACCACCACAGTTAAGATATAGAATCATGTTATTAAAATAATCCCTTGTGCTACTATTTTACAGTCACAGTCACTTCCTTTCCTGCCCTTATATTTACCTCCTTGCAAGCATGTAACAATACAATATATGGATTTCTTTTTCTCAGCATGATTACTTTGGGACCTATCCAGGGTTGTATGTATCAATAGATTGTTCCTGTATTTTATTTTATTTTATTTTTTATTGCATTTTAGGTTTGGGGTTACATGTGAAGAGCATGAAAGATTGTTGCATAGGTACACATATGGCAGTGTGATTTGCTGCCTTCCTCCCCATCACCTATATCTGGCATTTCTCCCCATGCTATCTCTCCCCAACTCCTCACCCCCAGCTGTCCCGCCCCTATTTTTCCCTGACTGACCCCAGTGTGTAGTGCTCCCCTCCCTGTGTCCATGTGTTCTCATTGTTCAACACCTCCCTTTGAGTGAGAACATGCGGTGTTCCATTTTCTGTTCTTGTGTCAATTTGCTGAGAATGATGGTTTCCAGGTTCATCTGTGTCCCTACAAAGGACACGAACTCATCATTTTTGATGAATGCATAATATTCCATGGTGTATATGTACCACATTTTCCCTGTCCAGTCTATCATCGATGGGCATTTGGGTTGGTTCCAGGTCTTTGCTATTGTAAACTGTGCTGCAATGAACATTTGTGTGCATGTGTCCTTATAGCAGAATGATTTATTATCCTTTAGATATATACCCAGTAATGGGATTGCTGGGTCAAATGGAATTTCTATTTCTAGGTCCTTGAGGAATCACCATACTGTCTTCCACAATAGTTGAACTAATTTACACTCCCACCAACAGTATAAAACTGTTCCTATTTCTCCACATCCTCTCCAGCATCTGTGGTCTCCAGATTTTTTAATTATCGCCATTCTAACTGGCGTGAGATGGTACCTCAATGTAGTTTTGATTTGCATTTCTCTAATGACCAGTGATGCTGAGCATTTTTTCGTATGTTTATTGGCCTCATGTGTGTCTTCTTTTGTAAACTGTCTGTTCATATCCTTCACTCACTTTTGAATGGGCTTGTTTTTTTCTTATAAATCTGTTTTAGTACTTTGTAGATTCTGGATATCAGCCCTTTGTCAGATAGGTAGACTCCAAAAATTTTTTCCCATTCTGTTGGTTGCCAGTTCACTCTAATGACTGTTTCTTTTGCTGTGCAGAAGCTTTGGAGTTTGACTAGGTCCCATTTGTCTATTTTGGCTTTTGTTGCCAATGCTTTTGGTTTTTGGTCATGAAGTCCATGCCTATGCCTATGTCCTGAATGGTTTTGCTTAGATTTTCTTCTAGGGTTTTTATGGTGTTAGGTCTTATGTTTAAGTCTTTAATCCTTCTGGAGTTAATTTTGGTGTAAGGTGTCAGGAAGGGGTCCAGTTTCTGCTTTCTGTATATGGCTAGCCAGTTTTCCCAACACCATTTATTAAACAGAGAATCCTTTCCCTATTGCTTGTTTTTGTCAGGTTTGTCAAAGATCTGATGGTTGTTGATGTGTTGTGTTGCCTCCAAGGCCTCTGTTCTGTTCCATTGGTCTATATATCTGTTTTGGTACCAGTACCATGCTGTTTTGATTACTGTAGCCTTGTAGTATAGTTTGAAGTCCAGTAGTGTGATGCCTCTCGCTTTGTTCTTTTGGCTTAGAATTGACTTGGCTATGTGGGCTCTCTTTTGGTTCCATATGAAGTTTAAGGTATTTTTTTTCCCAGTTCTGTGAAGAAGGTCATTGGTAGCTTGATGAGGATAGTGTTGAATCTGTAAATTACTTTGGGCAGTATGGCCATTTTCATGATATTGATTCTTCCCAACCATGAACACAGAATGTTTCTCCATCTGTTTGTGTCCTCTCTTATTTTGTTGAGCAGTGGTTTGTAGTTCCCCTTGAAGAGGTCCTATGAGTTCCTTGTTGGTTGTATTCCTAGGTATTTTATTCTCTTTGTAGAAATTGTGAATGGCAGTTTGTTCTTGATTTGGCTCTCTTTAAGTTTATTATTGGTGTGTAGGAATGCTTGTGATTTTTGCACATTGATTTTATATCCTGAGACTTTGCTGAGGTTGCTTATCAGTTTCAGGAGGTTTTGAGCTGAGATGATGGGGTCTTCTAAATATACAATCAATAAATCCAGGAGCTGCTTTTTTGAAAAGATCAACAAAATAGACCACTAGCCAGATTAATAAAAAAGAAAAGAGAGGATAATCAAGTAGATGCAATAAAAAACGAATAAGGGGATATTACCACAGATTTCACAGAAATACAAACCATCATCAGATATTATTACAAACAACTCTATGCACATAAACTAGTAAACCTGGAAGAAATGGATAAATTCCTGGACACTTGCCCCCTTCAAGTCTAAAAGAAGTTGAAACCCTGGATAGATCAATAACAAGGTCTGAAGTTGAGGCAGCAATTTAGAGCCTACCACCCCAAAAAAGCCCAGGTCCAGATGGGTTCACAGCCGAATTCTACCAGACATACAAAGAGGAGCTGGTACCATTCCTTATGAAACTATTCCAAACAATCCAAAAAGAGGGATTCCTTCCCAAATCATTTTATGAAACCAATATCATCCTCGTACCAAAACCCAGTAGAGACGCAGCAAGAAAAGAAAACTTCAGGCCAATATCCATGATGAACATAGACGCAAAAATCTTCAATAAAATACTGGCAAACCCATTGCAACAGCACATCAAAAAGCTTATCCACCATGATCAAGTAGGATTCATCCCAGGGATGCAAGGCTGGTTCAACATACACAAGTCTATAAACGTAATTCATCACATAAACAGAACCAGAGACAAAAACCACACGATTATCTCAGTTTATGCTGAGAAGGCCTTTGACAAAATTCAACAGCCCTTTATGCTAAAAACCCTCAATAAACTAGGTATTGGTGGAATGTATCTCAAAACAATAAAAGCTATTTACGACAAACCAACAGCCAATATCATACTGAATGGGCAAAAACTGAAAGCATTCCCTTTGAAATCTGGCACTGCCCTCTCTCATGACTCCTATTCAATATAGTACTGGAAGTTCTAGCCAAAGCAATCAGGCAAGAAAAAGAAATAAAGGGTATTCCAATAGGAAAGGAGGAAGTCAAATTGTCTCTATTTGTAGATTGTTCCATTTTATTGCTGAGTAATATTCTATGTTATGTATATACCACAGTGTGTTTCACCATTTGCCCATTGAAGGACATTTGAGTTTTTCCCAGTTTTTGGCCAGCTAGTCATGTTCAGATGTGAACCTACTTTCATTTTTGTTTTCTGGGCTAAACATCCAAGTGTACAGCTATTGCCAAGTCATACAGTAAGCACCATTGTAGTTTTGTGAGAAACAGCCACATTTTTTCCCTGAATGTCTGTACCATTTTACATTCCCACCAGCATCTTATGTATATTCTAGTTTTTCCAGATTTTCATCAGCATTTGTGACTACCATAATTTTTTGTTTTACTTTAGCCATTCTGATGGTTTTGTAGTATCTTGTTTTAATTTTGATTTGCATTTCCCTAATGACTAATTATTTTGAACATGTTTCCATGTGATTATCTTATTTATCAAGAATATTATGCAGATATCTTTCTAATATAATTTGTCAACATCTTTATTATACTAAAATTTAAAGACTTTAAAAATCATTTAAAAACCCTAAGTGTTCTGTATTTTTTTTATCTTGAAATTTAGTAAACAATTCCATTATTGAAATTTATACTTTCTTTTTTATTTTGGCTTTCAACAAGACTGGATATGCATATACTTGTTTTTTCTTTTTAGCTAGAATTAGATAATTAATTTTTCAGTAGTCCTTCTTAAACTATCCACAAATGTTAACTTACTAAACATAACTTTTAAATTCTTTTAAGGTTTATACCAATTAATCATTTAAGTCGGTTTTGTTCTGCTTTTAAATTTCTTAATCTCATAAAATGATACACAGATTGGTAGAGGCCAGGAGAGTTAAAGGGATATGTGCCAAAACAATCTTTAAATCAAAAATTCCCTCTCTTTTTTGGGCACTGAGTTATCCTTAATAAAGGCATAGAGATTAGGATATAATCAGTGTTTAAAGTAATATGCAATCATTATTTCTTCCAGGTGGTAATACCTTCTTCAGGAATATTGAGAAAATACCATCAGCGCAGGAAATGGAGAAGGTAGGAAAAAAAGAGAGATATAAATAGGAATAATACTGAACACAATTTAGGAGAATCATCAAGTATAGCAATGTGGTTGGACAAAGTAGTTGTAGTGTTGTAAACTAATATGATCAAGTATTTTCATAGCATTGCTGAAAATTTCTCTATTAATAACAATTTTCTGTTTATTCCATAATTTTTTAGAGGAAGTATTGGAATCTCCAACTGTAATTGTGAAAATTGTCTATTTCTCCTTCCAGTTCCATCAGTTTTTGCTTTATGTATTTTAAAACTCTAGTATTGGCTTCTTGCTATATTGACTCCTTTATGACTAGAAAATGACTTTCTTCATCCTTGGTAATAGTTCTTGGTCTGAAATATGCATTGTATAATATTAACAAAGAAACGCTAGCTTTTGAAAGTGTGTGACATATGTTTTCCCATCTTTTTACATTTAATCCTTCTCTTTATATTTGCATTGATGTAGTTTAGACAGCATATAATTATCTTGTTTTTCATCCATTTTAAAAAGTCTCTGTCTTTTAATTAGAGTGATTATATGATTTGTATTTAATAAGTTCACTTATGATGGAGTTTAAATCTGCCATCTTTCTACTTGTTTTCTTTTTCTTCTATTTATTGCTCTTTTTTCATGTTTTTCAGACTTCCTTAATTGAATATTTTGATTTTATTTAACTTTCACTATTGAAATAGCAACTATACTTCTTTGTTTTATTTTAAAATAACAATTTGAAAAGACAGTTTATATGAGTAAAATCCATTTTATATTTACTATATAATTATGATATCTCATTATCTGTATTCACTTGTTAGAAAATTTTATCTAGTATCATTTTTTTTCTCTAAAATTTCCTTTTACATTATTTGGTGCAAATATGTTAGAAATGAATGATTTAACACTGTTTTAAGATGCTTTGTCTCTACTTTTAGTGCTCTGTTTAATGTATGTTTCCAGTTATTTACTTCTTTCTAGCATTTTAATAATACTCTTATTTTTCTAACTCTCATAGCTTCTGATAAAAACTCTGCTGTCATTAGTATATTTTCTTCTATGTATAATGTGTTCTGCTAACCTTCATTGATTGTTTCTAAGATTTTCTTTTTATTGCTGGTTTTAGAAATTTGATTTTGTGTACTTTGATTTTGTATACTTACTGTGATTTTTTTTTTCTCCTTAGCATTTTCTTATTTTCTCAGTTTGTGGCTTTACAGTTTTTTCTTCAAGATTATTGTCATTAAAAATTTTGGACCATTATTTTTTCTAATTATTTTGTGCCCTCTACTTTCTTTCTTCTCCGTGTACACTACTGATACATATTTATGTTGCTTAATATTATACTGCAGGTTGTTGATGCATTTCTTTTGGAGGGTCTTTAACTGCAACTTTTCATTTGGAGAGTTGATAGTCTCTTTTTATGTCATGCAAGTTAAGTATTCCTAATCCCAAAATCTGAAATCCAAAGTGCTCCAAAATCCAAAACACTCCAAATCTGAAACATTTGATCACTGACATGACACTCAAATGCTCATCCAAGCATTTTTGATTTTGGATTTTCAAATTAGGAGTGCTCAATCAGTATAATACAAGTATTCCCAAATCTGAAATAAATCTTAAATCTACTTCAGTGGTCCATTTTTGGGTAAGTGACACTCACCTGTATTTCTTTTGAATCATATTTCTGCACTTAATTTTGGATATCTTCAAGGTTCCTAATTGTTTATTCTGCAATTTCTAACATGTTATTAATTTCATGTAGTATAATTTTTCTCTCACATATTTTCATCTTTAGAAGTTTAATTTTAGCATTTTAAAATCTTTTTCTCTCCACATCACGTTCATGTGTTTCTGCATCTTCTTAAGATATAATTTCCATCTGTAATAGCTGATTTTACTTACTTGCCTACTGATTCTATGATTTGTGTCATTTCTGAGAATATACTCACTATTTTTTTCTCCTGGTTATGGGATATATATATATATATATATATAATTTTTTATTTTGAATGCTTATAAAGTTGTTATTTGAGTCCAGAATTATTATTTTTACCTTGCTTGCTATGAGCTTTCATCTTTTTCTATAAATATTGCTGGGCTTTATTCTGTGGTATAATTAAGTTACTTGCTTTCAGTATAATCTTTTAAATATTTATTTTAGACCTTTGTAAGAGTAAGTCTTATTAGCTTTTAGTCTAGTACTATTTGGTCTCACTAATGAGGAAAACTGTTCTGAGGACTCTATTCAATATGGTCTAATCTATTAGGATAATTTTTTACTCTAGTTGATGGGATCTGTGTACATACCAGTATTTGTATTGTGACATTTTGTAGTTGTTCTTTCCCTGGTTTGGGGTCATTTTTTTCACATACATGCACGAAATAGTACTCAGCCAAAGGCTTGAGGGAACTCTTCTGTGAATCCTGGAACACACTCTCTCTCTGTGTCTCTTTGTGTAGCTTTTTCCTCTTGAGTGTTTTGTTTCTTTCTAGCCAGGCTGTTGTCTTAGAACAATGTTTTTATTTTATAATACAAAAGGCTGCTTCTTCCACTCTGTGCTGTGCCCAGAAACACTCTTCGGACAGTAAGGTGAATTAATTATAGGTCTCTCTTCTTTGGTTTCTCTTATCTAAGGGATCACTTTGCTGCCAGTTGTCCAATGTCTTAAAACTATTGCAATCTCAGCAAACTGACTCAAGAACAGAAAACCAAAAACTGCATGTTCTCACTCATGAGTGGGTGTTGAACAATGAGAACACATGGGCACAGGGAGGGGAACATCACACACCGGGGTATGTAGGGGGGTCAGGAGCTAGGAGAGGGACAGCAGGTGGTGGGGAGATTGGGGAGAGAGAACACTCAGAGAAATGCCATACATAGGTGATGGGGGAGGGGATGGAGACAGCAAACCACCATGGCATATGTGTACCTATGCAGCGATCCTGCAAGATCTGTACATACACTGCAGAACTTAAAATACAATTAAAAAACAACAACAATGATTGCTTCCCATGTTTGGCCTCATTTATTAGTTGTTTAAAATGAGAGAGTGTCTCTTAACTCCATCATAGCTCAGAGTGGAATTTTCTAAGGGTGTCTGTTAGACACTATTCATTTAAGTAAGGTCTAGTTTTTCAGTTTTGTTTTATATGTTAATGTTTTTGTCTCTCATTTTCTCTTAGAAGTGACGTGTAATCTAAGACTCTAAGGGTGTCCTCATATATTTATTCCTATAATTGTATTTTTTACATTTAATTTATGATCTATTTCAAATTAATCTTTATAGTAGCATTGATAGTGATATAATCTGAGATTGTTTTCTTTCAACCTATAAAATTATCTAAATTTAATTCTGAACAATACAATAATTTTGCGACAGTTTATTTGCGCTTGCTTCTGAATTCTGTCTTTTAATAGAAAACATTAGAAACGTTAACTCTTGGCTATGATGGAGTTAAGATTGGATCTGTTCTATTTTAAACAACTAGAAAATTGTAAAAATATACATTATTTACATTAAAAAATAGATGATGTTTATTAGCTCAATTTCATTCACTCATATTTTATAGAGAGTCAAGAGTTCTCTAGATTTAAGTAAATTCTCTATTTTTTTTTTCCTTTGAAGCCGAGTCATTCTTTTACTCCATGTAGTTCCCTGAAATTTCCTTTGGCTGTATTTTAGTTGAACATATGGACCTTCCTAAAACATTTATTGTTCAAACAAGTCCTATTTATCTTTAGTTGCATTAAAAAATTATATTTGTCATAAATTGAATGAAGTTTAATATATTTTTCTGTGCTTAAGAGACACTTTATTTCTTTTACTTTTTTGTGTATCACTTGTTTATAAATTTTGGCAATATTTTTATGTAAAAATAAAAATTTAAATAAAATAAAGTAACCCCTTTAGTATTAGTTGTAGGTATTTTTAAATCTTATTTATATTGTAACTTTCCTTTAAATATACCTACAATTATTGTAGGAGAAAAATGGAAATAAATAAGTAAATTTCAAGGCAATTATTAAAGGTACTGGGAAGTGAACACTAAAGTATCAGAAAGATGGCTTACGATAATTGCAAGGGCTTTAGAGTCAGACTGTGTAAGTTTCAATCTGGGATCTACCTCTTATATTGTAGGTTTGAACAAGTTGCTAGATGTTTCTCGCCCCAGTCTTCTCATCTACAAAATGGAAAAATTATTCCACAAGCCTCATGGGAAAACAACTTTGAACATGACTCACTGAAGGTGCTTTGTTAGCTATTTTTGAGTGCAAGGACAAAAGCCTTCTTGTGTACAAAAACTTCACATAGGGGAAAATGTCAGAGGAATAAAAACTTAGATTTAAAAATTATTAACACATCTTTCAGAAAACACATTTAAAAAATTAATTTATTATACTTTAAGTTCAGGGGTACATGTGCAGATCGTGCATGCTTGTTACATAGGTATATATGTGCCATGGTAGTGGCTTGCTGCATCCACCACCCCGTCATCTACATTAGGTATTTCTCCTAATGCTATCCTTCCCCAATTCCCCGACTCCCTGCTATTCTTCCCCTGACCCCCACCCTCAGGCCCCAGTGTGTGATGTTCCCCTCCCTGTGTCCATGTGAGAAAACACATTTTTGAAGCTAACTTTAAATTGAGTTAAGACTGCAAAAATACTATTACAAAGGATATTTTAAAATCTCCCTCAATTGAATAATTGTATGATCTAATTTAAATAGCCTGTTTTATCTCAGAGTTTTATTGGCATAAAAGAGATTCTCATTATTATCACTCATTCTTACTGTCACTGGCTTTATCTGAATAGTCATTTCAGACTAGCAGTGTAAGAGAGGAACACTATTGAGGACCTCATTCCAATTGTGGGCTATTCAGAACTTACTAAATATATTTTGCCTCACTTTTAAAATACTTTTTCATAGTCAAAAGTTTGAAAATTAATTTTAGCCACAATATAATATAAATATTAATTAGCATATAATAGCTTTTACTTTTTTTATAGTTTTTTTTTTCTTTTTCTTTTTTTGTTCACAGTTATGGATTTTAAAGTATGTTACTTACCAAGGTAAATGTCAGATGAATCACAAAGACTGGCTTTAGACACTGATTTTATTAATTCATGTAATAAATTTAGCTATATGATAGCCCCTTCCTATTGTGATAAACACTGCCAGTTACATAGTTGACACCCTATTATGATGTTATTGTGTGCATATCTTATTAATTTAAAATCATCATTGTATACATAATATAGCTACATTTATCCAGGTAGCTACCTATGTATCTATTCATTCATCCAGATGCTGTGAGATATTACCAGTGATTGCCGGCTAAATATATTCCATGTCTCCCTTTCTCCCCGCTTAAATGTTTACCTAAATGACATTTATGGAACATTCCATCTTTTGGGGCTCAGAAAGTGATACCCTAAGTGTGGCATTTTGACATTCTAAGTACTTCAACCTGAAGGACATTGGAGAGACCCCAGAAGCAAAGTCTCTTTCTGACTTCCTTCTCCCCTTCCTTCTCCTGCTTCCCTTTGTTTCCCAAGGCAGGTCATAAAATTCCTCTTCCCCCAGAGTGAGTCATAGAAAGCAGAAGTATTGACCTAATCTTTTCTCAATTGTCTACTTATAGCTTAGAATAAAGAAATTCTCTGACTTGCCGTTGCCTAATAATCAGCCATATAACTATAATTCCAGAGAGGTCTTGTCCCATTTCTGGGAGAAAGAAATGTTACTAAAGAGAGGCCAGGAAAAATATGATCAGAAAACCATTGCTGGATTTCCCCACTTAATCTGTTTCCATTGGGTTATACCCTTTTATCTAATCATATTTTGACACAGCTGTCCATGCTTCATCACACCTAAGCACAAAAACAATTTTCTCTGAGTTTTTGAGGTTTTTATTTTTGAAGTCTCATGTGTCATGTAAAACTTTGATTAAACAAATCTGTTATGCTTTTGTTTGACCAGTCTTTTTTATAGGAATGTTGGTCATAACCCTTATGATGGATGAGGAGAATTGTCCCACCTTTCTGCCCCTACATATTCAACAACAGAAAAATACAAATTATTTTTAATTAGAAAAATAGTATTTCTTATGATAGACCACACTGTGGATAATAAGAAATGCTTCAGTGCATTTGATAAGAATTCAAATTATGCAAAGTATCATTGATAACAATAGTGTAATATAATTAGAAATCTATAATAGTAGTCTGAAAATGTCCATCTTAGTCCATCTTCTGTTACTGTAACAGAATACAATCATACATCACTTAAGAGGGTTTCTTTCTGTGAAGTTTGTCTTTAGGTGATTTCATCATTGTGCAAATAGCAGAATATACTTACACAGACCTAGATGGTATATCCTACTACAAGCCTACCCTATATATTACAGCCTATTTTTTCTAGGCTATAAGCCTATACAGCATGTTATTGTACAGCATCCTGTAGGTGATTGTAGCACAATACTAAGTATCCGTATATTTAAATGTAGAAAAGGTGCAGTAAAAATACAGTATAAACAATAAAAACTAATACACTTGTATGGAATCCTTATCACCAATAGTGTGAAGGACCAGAAATTGTTCTGAGTGACTCAGTGAGTGAATAGTGGGTGAATGTGAAAGTCTAGGACATTACTGTAAACTACCGTAGACTTTATAAACACTGTACACTTAGGCTACACTAGATATATTTAACCTTTTTTCTTCAATAGGAAATTAACCTTGTTTACTGTAACATTTTTACTTTATAAACTTAATTTAAAAAAAAACTTTTTTACTCTTCTGTAATAACACTAGGCCTACACAGGGTCAGGATTATCAATATTCCTCTCTTTCACTTCCATATCTTATCACACTGGAAGGTCTTCAAGAGCAATAGCATTCATGGAGCTGTCATCTTCTATATTAACAATACCTTCGTTTGGAATAACTCCTGAAATACTTGTCTGAGGCTACTTTACAGTTAATTGTTCTTTTAATAAGTAGAAAGAGTATAATCTAAAATTATGATAAAATGTATAGTATAGAAAATAAATAAACCAGTAACATAGTTGTTTTGAAATTTCTATCAAGTATTATGTACTGGGTACAATTGTATGTGCTATACTTTTATAGGACTGACATTATAATAGGTTTGTTTACACTAGCATCGCCACAAACACAGGAGGAATGCATTGCACTACAATGTTACAACAGCTATGATGTCACTAGGTGATTGGAATATTCTTAGTTCCATTATAATCTTGAGGGATCACCATCAAATATGTTTATTAATAAAACAGCCTTATGTGGTGCAGGATTACAGCATAGACTGGATAATTTATAGATAAAAGAATTATTTAGCTCATAGTTCTGGATACTGGGAAGTCCAAGAGCATTGCACTGGCATCTGCTGAGGGTCTTCTTGCTACATCATAAATTGGCAGAGGGCATCAGATGATAAGAAGTCAAGAACAAGAAGGCCAAAGAGAACTTGATTTTATAACAAATCCACTCTTGTGAAAAGGTACCTATTACCATGACTGTAATATTAATTAATTCATTCATGAGGGTAAAGGAATTAAGTTTCTAACATATAAACTTTTGGGGAACACATTGATATTATATAATTTAAAAAATAGTTAGAAGCTAAAACTTACTCATGTACATCTAAATGATTCATAGGTCAAAGAAGAAACTACAACAAAAAATATGAAAATATTTTTAGTGAATAAAAATTCAAAACAATATTGAATATGTGAGATGCACTATAGCAGTGCTTAGCAGTAAGGTTTAACATGTATATTAAACACATGTTTTAGGAAAGTAGAAAAGTTCAAAATCTATTACTTAATTTTCTGCCTTACATAAGAAAAAGATGAATTATATATAAGCGGAAAAGACCTAATAATAATGATTAGAGGAGAATTTAAAAAAACAAAAAAACAAAAAAACAAAAAGAAACAATGGAGAAATTTAGTGAAAACAACAATTCATCTTTGAAGGGATCAATCAAATTGAGAAAACAATAGCTAAGACTGATTGGGGGAAAAGAAAACACACAGTATAGAAAGGAACAACCAGTACCAGCCACTGCAAAAATATACCAGTTCATAAAGACCACTGACACAATGAAGAAACTGCATCAACTAATGGGCAAAACAACCAGCTAGCATCAAAATGGCAGATTAAATTCACACAAAACCATATTAACCTTAAATGTAAATGGGCTAAATGCCCCAATCAAAAGACACAGACGGGCAAACTGGATAAAGAGAAAAGACCGATTGGTATGTTGTATTGAGGAGACCCATCTCACATGCAGAGACACACATAGGCTCAAAATAAAGGGATGGAGGAAGATTTACCAAGCAAATGGAGAGAAAAGAAAAAAAGAAAAGAAAAGAAAAGAAAAGAAAAGTGTGGATTGTAACCCTAGTCTCTGATAAAATGGACTCTAAACCAGCAGAGATCAAAAGAGACATAGAAGGGCATTGCATATTGGTAAAGGGATCAATGCAACAAGAAGAGCTAACTATCCTAAATATATATGCACCTACTACAGGAGCACCCAGATAGATAAAGCAAATTCTTAAGACCTACAAAGGCTTAGACATCCACACAACAATTGTGGGAGACTTTAACACTCCACTGTCAATATTAGACAGATTAATGAGACAGAAAATTAACAAGGATATCCAGGACTTTAACTCAGATCTGGACCAAGTGTACCTAAAAGACATCTATAGAACTCTCCACCCCAAATCCACAGAATATACATTCTTCTCAGCACCATATCACATCTACTCTAAAATTGACCACATAATTGGAAGTAAATCACTGCTCAACAAAGAAAAAAGTACAGAAATCATAACAGTCTCCCAGACCACAGTGCAATCAAATTAGAACTCAGGTTTAAGAAACTCACTCAAAACTGCACAACTACATGGAAACTGAACAACCTGCTCCTGAATGACTACTGGGTAAATAATGAAACGAAGGCAGAAATAAAGATGTTCTTCAGAAATAATGAGAATGAAGACACAGTATACCAGAATGTCTGGAACACATCTAAAGCATTGTCTAGAGGGAAATTTATAGCACTAAATGTCCACAAGAAAATGGGGAATTATCAGAAATTGACACCCTAATGTCACAATTAAAAGAACTAGAGGAGCAAGATCAAACAAATTCAAAAGCTAGCAGAAGACAAGAAATAAATAAGAACAGAACCGAAGGAGACAGAGACACAAAAAGCCCTTCCAAAAATCAATAAATCCAGGAGGTGCTTTTTGAAAAGATCAACAAAATAGATAGACTGCTAGCCAGACTAATAAAAAATAAGAGAGAATAGATGCAATAAAAAATGATAAAGAGGATATCACCACCAATTCCACAGAAATACAGACTACCTTCACAGATTACTATAAACAACTCTATGCACATAAACCAGTAAATCTATCCTGGACACGTATACCCTCCCACGACTAAACCAGGAAGAAGTTGAAACTCTGAATAGAACAATAACTAGATCTGAAGTTGAGGCAGCAATTAATAGTCTACCAACCAAAAAATGTCCAGGACCAGACAAGTTAACAGCCGTGTTCTACAAGAGGTACATAGAAGAGCTGGTAGCATTCTTTCTGAAGCTCTTCCAAAAAATACAAAAAGAGGGAATTCTCTCTAATTCATTTTATGAGACCAACCCCATCCTGTTACCAAAACCCGGCAGAAACACAACTAAAAAGGAAATTTCAGGCAAATATCCGTGATGAACATTGATGCAAAAATCCTTAATAAAATACTGGCAAACCAAATCCAACAGCACATTAAAAGGCTTATCCTTCACGATTAAGTTGGCTTCATCCCTGGGATGCAAGACTGGTTCAATATATGCAAATCTATCAACGTAATCCATCACATAAAGAGAACCAAAGACAAAAACAACATGATTATCTCAATAGATGCAGAGAAGGTCTTTGACAAAATTCAACAGCACTTTTTGCAAAAAAAAAAAAAAAAAAAAAAAAAAAAAAAAAACTCTCAATAAACTAGGTATTGATGGAATATATCTCAAAATAATAAAAGCTATTTATGACAAACTTACAGCCAATATCATAGTGAATGGGCAAAAACTGGAAGCATTCCCTTTGAAAACCGG
Source organism: Saimiri boliviensis (assembly GCF_048565385.1). Taxonomy (NCBI): domain Eukaryota; kingdom Metazoa; phylum Chordata; class Mammalia; order Primates; family Cebidae; genus Saimiri; species Saimiri boliviensis. Next base: position 56,202,447 of record NC_133453.1, on the reverse strand, counting down.
TACAAGACAAGTATACTCTCTCTCACCATTTCTATTCAACATAGTATTGGAAGTTCTGGCCATAGCAGTTAGGCAAAAAAAAAAAAAAAAAAAAAAAAAAAAAGACAAATTGTCGTTATTTGAAGATGACATGATTGTTTATTTAAAAGACCCCATTGTCTCAGCCCAGAATCTCCTTAAGCTGATAAGTAACATCAGCAAAGTCTCAGGATACAAAATCAATGTGCAAGAAATCACAAGTATTCCTATACACCAAACTAAAAGTCTCCAGTAATCAAACGAGCATGGTACTGATATAAAAACAGAGATATAGACCAATAGAACAAAATAGAGACCTCAGAAGTAACTCCACACATCTATAACCATCTGATCTTTGATAAACCAGACAAAAACAAGCCATAGGGAAAGGATTCCCTATTTAATAAATGGTGTTGGGAAAACTGGCTAGCGATTTGCAGAAAGCTGAAACTGGACCCCTTCCTTACACCGTATATAAAAATTAACTCCAGATAGATGAAAGATTTAAACATAAGACCTAACACAATCAAAACCCTGGAAGAAAACCTAGGTAATACCATTCAGGGCATAAGCATAGGCAAGGTCTTTATGACTATAACACCAAAAGCAATGGCAACAAAAGCCAAAATAGACAAATGGGATCTAATTAAACTTAAGAGCTTATGCACAGCAAAAGAAACTATCATTAGAGTGAACTGGCAACCAACAGAATGGGAAAAAATTTTTGCAATCTACACATCTGACAAAGGGCTATTTTCCAGAATCTATGAAGAACTAAAACAAATTTACAAGAAAATTACCCTATCAAAAAGCGGGTGAAAAATATGAAGAGACACTTTTCAAAAGAAGATATTTATGCAGTCAATAAACATATGGAAAACTCATCATCACTGGTCTTTAGAGAAATGCAAATCAAAAGCACATTGAGATACGATCTCTTGCCAGCTAGAATAGCGATCATTAAAAAACTCAGGGGACAACAGATGGTGGAGAGGATGTAGAGAAATAGGAGCACTTTTACACTATTGGTGACAGTGTAAATTAGTTCAACTATTGTGGAAGACAGTGTGGCAATTCCTGAAGGATCTAGAAATAGAAATACCAATTTGACACAGCAATCCCATTACTGGGTATATACCCAAAGGATTATAAATTATTCTATTATAAAGAGATATGCACATGTATGTTCATTGAGGCACAATTTACAATAGCAAAGATCTGGAACCAACCCAAATGCCCATCAAAGATAGACTGGATAAAGAAAATGTGGCACATATACAGCATGGAATACTATGCAGCCATATAAAAAGGATGGGTTCATGTCTTTGCAGGGACATAGATGAAGCTTGAAACCATCTTTCTCAGCAAACTGACACAAGAACAGAAAACCAAACCCCATATGTTCTCAATCATAGGCGGGTGTTGAACAATGAGAACACATGGATACAGGAAGGAAAATATCACACACCAGGGCCTGTTGGGGGGTAGGGAGACTAGGGGAGGGATAGCAGGGGGTCAGGGGATTGGGAGGGATAACATTAGGAAAAATGCCTAATGTGGTAATGGGGGGATGAATGTAAACCACCATGGCACGTTTATACCTATGTAACAATCCTGCACAACCTGTACCTGTACCCGAGACCCTAAAGTATAATTTTTTTTAAAAAAAGAAAAACTTATTTTGTTTGATTGTTAAATTATTAACTACATTGACTATACTAATAAATAGAGTCCTTTGGTTTAATAAACAAAAAAAAAGAATTGAGAGAGGAAACATTATTATAGTTCCTACAGACACTTAAGATACTGTGGAAGTATTATTAACAGCAAATAAATTCATCTGCTTAGATTAAATTGATGAATTCCTATGAAATTTCACTTAAGAAAAACATAGATTATGTAACATGCTCTACTAAAAAAAATACGTTTGTAGTTAACACCTTCACCCTCCCGCCCCCCAACACACACACACCCCTTTAGGTTCAGATTCCTGTACTGGTAAGTTTTATCAATATTTAAGAAAGAAATAACATGTGTATTACATAACTTCTCTAGAAATTGAAAATAAATAAATACTTTTAAACTCATTCCACATGATGCCAGCACCTCCCTACTACCAAAACCTCAGAAGGACATTCAATAGAGAATTACAGAATAATATTCCTCATAAACACAGATAAAACATTTAGACAAAATGTTAACATATTAAAACCAACAGTATGAAAAAATGAAAAAATATGATAAATCTAGTTTATATTAGCAATGAAATGTTGCATTTATTTATATAATTTACCACATTAACAGAGTTAAAAAATAAAACTCATCTCAGTGCACACACACAAAATTGGATATAAGTCAACATATATATATGAAAAAAAAAAAACTCTCAGCAAACTAGGGATCAAAAGGAACCTCAATCTGATATAGGACTTTTTAAAAATTATAGCTTGTATCATTCTAGATGATGGAAGCCTTCTTTCTCTCTGATATGTTGTGCTTTGTGTCCCCACCCAAATCTCATCTTGAATTGTAGTCCCCATAATCTCCATGTGTCATAGGAGGGACCCCATGGGAAGTAATTGAATCATAGGGGTAGTGAACCTCATGCTGCCCTCGTGATAGTGAGTTCTTACAAGATCTGATTGTTTTATAACGGGCTTTCCCCCTTTGCTGGGCACTTCTCTTTCCTGCCATCATGTAAAGAAGGATGTGTTTGCTTCCCCTTCTGTCATGATTAAGTTTCCTGAGGTCTCCACAGCCCTTTGGAACTATGAGTTAATTAAACCTCTTTCCTTTATAAATTACAGAGTCTCAAGCAGCTCTTTATAGCAGCATCAGAATGGACTGATACAACGCTCTAAGATTGAGACTGGGACAAAAAATCTGAACTTACCCACATCATGTTGGTAGCTTCTGCAATACCCTCAGGAAATAAAAATAAACTGCTAACATGCAGAAGGGAAAGAAGTAAAAATCTCCTTATTCTCAGCCAACATAATCATCTATGTGGAAAATCTAAGGAATCTACAGAATCTATTGGAAGTAATTATAAGTTAAAAGTTTGGAGTGTAAAGAAATAATACTCAAAAATAGATTTGAGTTCTGTATACATCCAACCAACAATTGGAAAATTACATGAAAAACAAGGCCAATTACGCTAGTATAAAGTTACAAAATATTTAGGGATAAACTTGAATGAAAGATATACAACACCCATACACTGAATTCTATAACAGAATTGTTGAGAGAAGTTAAATACTACCTAAATAGAGATATATACCATGCTCATAGATTGGAAAATACAATATTTTAAAAATATATTTTTTTTCCAAATTTATATGAAGAGTCAGCATAATTCCATTAAAAATCCAAGCAGAATTTTCTTATAAAAATTAATAAGATGCCAGTCATGGTGTCTCAAGCCTATAATCCCAGCACTTTGGGATGAGGTAGGTGGATCACATGAGGTCAGGAGTTTGAGACCAGCCTGGCCAACGTGATGAAATCTTGTCTCTACCAAAAAAATGCAATAATTAGGTGTGGTGGTGTGCACCTGTAATCTCAGCTACTCGGGAGGCTGAGGCAAGAGAATCACTTGAATCCAGGAGGTGGAGTTTAAGTGAGCCGAGATCATGCCACTGCACTCCAGCCTGGGCAACAGAGCAAGACCCTGTCTCAAAAAAACCTAATAACAAATAAATAAAAATAACAGGATCACTCCAAAATTTACACAGAAATGCAAAGCATCTAAAATAGCCAGAAAAAGTGAACTATAATGATAAATTTTGAGATTTGCTCTATGGGTCTTCAAGACTTAGAATAAATCTATATTAGTCAAGACAACATAAGATTGATATGCAAGTGTTGGATTAATGAAACAGAATAGAGTACACAAAGATATGTACAGATATATGACCAACTAATTTTTAACAAAGGTTTCTAGGGTGATTTTATACAGAAAATGAAATCTCTAAACAAATGATACTGAAACAATGATAGCCATTCAAAACACAAAACAAAGAAAGCTTTAACTTTTTTCTTAAAACATATACAAAAATTAACTTGGCATCTGTATAGACCCAAATGTAAACTCTATAAACTTCCAAAAGAAAACAGAATAATATCTTGGTGACTTCTGGCTTGAAATTTTTTTCTTAAGATAAGGTCTCACTCTCTCACCCTGACTAGAGTGCAGTGGCCTGATCTCAGCTCACCACAGTCTCCACCTCCCAGGCTCAAGGGATTCTCTCACCTCAGCCTCCCAGGTAGCTGTGATTACAGGTCCATGCCCCCACAACCTGGCTGATTTTTGTATTTTTAGTAAGAGACAGGGTTTCACCATGTTGGCCAGGCTGGTCTTGAACTCCTGACCTCAAATGATTCACCTGCCTCAGCCTCCCAAAGTGCTAGGATTACAGGCATGAGCCACGGGGCCCAGCTGACAATTTTTTTTAAAAAGAGACAAACAACAAGAAATAGAAAATAATACACTGGACTTTACCAAAATTTTAAATATTTGCTCTTCAAAAGACACTGTTAAGACTATAAAAAGGCAAGCACACACTGAGATAAAATATTTTCAATTTATATAACCAATAATTTATATTTATAATATATAAAAGTACTCTTATAACTCAAGAATAAGTACACAAACCAGATTTCAAACTATACTACAATGCTACAGTAACCAAAACAGCATATTACTAGTACAAAACAGAGACATAGACCAATGGAACAGAATCGAGAACTCAGAAATAAGTCCACACATCTACAACCATCTGATCTTTAGCAAATCTGATAAAAATTAGCAATGGCAAAAGGATTCACGATTTTAAAAATGGCGCTGGAAGAACTGGATAGCCATATGCAGAAAATTGAAACTGGACCCCTTCCTTAAACCTTATACCAAATTTAACTCAAGGTGGATTAAAGACTTAAATGTAAAAACCAAAACTATAAAAACCCTAGAAGAAAATCTAGGCAATACCATTTAGGACGTAGGCACAGGCAAATATTTCATGACAAAATCTCCAAAATCAATCACAACAAAAACAGTAATTGACAAATGGGATCTTATTAAACTAAAGAGCTTCTGCTTAGCAAAAGAAACTATCAATAGAGCTAACAGTCAACCTATAGAGTTGGAGAAAAATATTGCAATCTGTCCATCTGTCAAAGGTCTAATAACCAGTATCTACCAGGAACTTAAATAAATTTACAAGAAAAAGACAACCCCATCAAAAAGTGGGCAAAGGATACAAGCAGACACTCCTCAAAAGAAAGCATTCATGCAACCAACAAACATACGAATAAAACGTCAACATCACTGATTATTAGAGCAATGCAAATCAAAACCACCATGAGATAACCATCTCACAACAGTTAGGATGATGATTATTTAAAAAGTCAAGAAACAGCAGATGCTGGAGAGGTTGTGGAGAAATAGGAACACTTTTACTCCAATCGTGGGAATGTAAAATAGTTTAACCATTGTGGAAGATGGTGTGATGATTCCTCAAAGATCTAGAACCAGAAATACCGTTTGATCCAGCAATCCCATTACTGGGTATATATCCAAATGAATATAAATCATTCTGTTATAAAGATACATGCGTGCATATATTTGTTGCAGCACTGGTCACAATAGTAAAGACATGGAATCAGCACAAATGCCCATCAGTAATAGACTGGATAAAGGAAATGTGGTGCATATATACCATAGAATACTATGCAACCATAAAAAGAAATGAGATAATATCCTTCACAGGGACATGGACGAAGCTGGAAACCATTATCCTCAGCAAACTAACACAGGAACAGAAAACCAAACACCACATGTTCTCACTTATAAGTGGAAACTGAACAATGAGAACACTTGGGCACAGGGAGGGGAACAACACACATTGAGACCGGGAGTGCTGGGCAAGGGGAAGGAGAGTATTAGGAAAAATAGCTCCTGGATGCTGGGCTTAACACCTAGGTCATGGATTGATAGGTGCAGCAAATCACCACAGCACGTTTACCTACGTAACAAACCTACACATCAGCACCTGTGCTCCAGAACTTAAAAGTTAGAAAAGAGTCAGACATTTAACCAAAAAGATATGTGGAAAGATGCTCAGCATCATTAATCATTAAAGAAACATAAGTTAAAGTTATAATTTGATATAACTTCATACCCATTAGCATGGTTAAATTCAAAAAGTCTTATCAAAGCAAGTGTTGGTTAGGAAGAGATGCTACTGAAACTATTATGTATTGGTGATGGGATTGTGAAATTATATAATTTTGAAAAATTTGCATCCTCTTTAAATGTTATACGTATTCTTACTATATGGTTTACAAAAACAATCCTAGACATTTACCTTAGAGATAGAAAGTATATGTCTGCATTAAAGACCTGCACCCAAAGGTGTAAGGTAGCTTAATTTGTAACAGCCCAAAACCTCAAATCAAAAAAATGTGTCCACCAGGAAGTAAGAGATGAACAATTTGTGGTTAAACACATTTAACAGACTACTTTGCAATTATAAAAAATAATCAGTTAACACATGCAAAACGTGGATGGATCCTGAGGTAATTGTGAGTTAAAGCAGCCAGAAAAAGAGTTTGATTGGAACAATGCTGTATAAACACTTATAAAATTGTAAAACACTTGTAAAATTATAAAAAATTAATACTGATTGATAGTGTCAAAAGTAGACCAGTCTTTGGAGGGAGTGGACTGAAGAGATATGGATTAGGAAGGGACATAACAAAACTTTTGGGTGTGATGGAAATGTTTGTCATCAATATTGCGGTGGTAGTTTCATGTGTATATATGTTTGTCAAGTATTGAGTTGGATATTTTAAATATATGCAGTGATTACATGTAAATTATGTCTTACTAAAGCTGTTAAATTGATGTTAGCATCTTGTTTGGAGTTACAAAGTATTTATTTGTCAATGTGCAAGAATTGACATCTTTATCCTATTCATCTTTTTTCTTATAAACAAGAGATAATCTTTTGATTTATTTAGGTTTCCTTAATAACTTCCAGTAACTGTATGTATATAGTTGTGTGTGTGTGTGTGTGTGTGTGTGTGTGTGTGTGTGTGTGTGTATTTTCATATGGGACCTGAAACTGATAGATTTATTTTAGATATTATTATTTACAGTGAACATTAAGCTGTTATCCCAAAAAGTCAAACACTACAATGAATGACATAAAATACAATTATATTGATTTTTCTTATAGTATATATTTAAATTATTCATGAGGGAAAGATATTGAAAAACAGGCCCTCCATGGGGGCTAGTTTAGTGATCAGAAAATTATAGGATTTTAGCAAACAAGCTTGTGTTTGATTAATTAATTGATTAATTAAAGCAATTCCCTCAAATACTTAATAGTCTTCTGGGCTACAAGTATTTTTATGGGTCATTAGCTTGCTTTGTTTATGGCTTTTGAGCTTGACCCATCCCAGTTGGCCTTACTTTATTGTTGACTACCGGGCTGGAAAGTGTTAACTCAGCAGGCTTGGTTGTGCAAACTCTGTACCTTCCCAAGAAAGGCTTTGTAAGGACTGTCCAGCTCTTAGGAAATGAGCTCTGTGTCTTTGGAATGTTATTCCTGATAAGAGTATTTTTATATGCCTGAAATTTGAGGCTACACTGTTCCAATTTTATCAGATAATTTATGCTAACACTGTTATTTATAATGAACACCTGCTTTTTGTATGCCTGTGGCCTTGGGCCATATGGTGCCGGTTTGATCAGATAGTTTACATCTTCGATGTAATATGTAAGGAGTTTCTGTTTTTGCTCTGAATAAATGAAGTCAGTCACAAGTGCTGCAATGACTATGTGACCCCCAGTAAAAACAGGCTCAAATAATCTACCCCAGTTGACAACACTGCTTTTATTACCACTTATCGTTACTGAGAAAATTAAGTTTATTTATGCAACTCTACTGGGAGAGGACACTTGAAAGCTTGGTCTGGTTTCCCCTGGATTTTACTCTGCAGTTTTTCCCTTTGCTGACTTTAATCTGTATCATTTTGCTACAATAAACTGTAACCATGAGTATAACAGCTTTTGGGAGTCATATTAGTTCTAGCCAATCATTGAGGCTGGGAGTGGTCTTGGGGAACCCCTGACACAGCTACCTTGAAGCCATTTCTAATGATAGGCATATTGGGAAGATGAGTTCTTAGCCCCAAACCTTTCATTATTGACTCTAAAGTCTTAATTGGCTTTGAGAAACAATTTGAGCAACAATCATACTTACTGCTCCTTGATTTTTGCAGCTCACAAGGTACTTTAAACATTGTTTTTGTTAATGCCTCCACTCACTGGCTCTCTGTATTCCTACTGCCTTTTAATTTTTCAATCTCCTCTCCTTTGACTCTAGCCCTGTTTATATGTCCTGCTTTGGCTAATGACAAGTTAGTAAACATGGTACAAAGAAAGACTTATTTAAAAGTTATTTTACCTTTCTGGGTTCTCTCTTGGAACTCAGAGGGAGAGACCATGTAGAGTCCAGCTGAGTTGCCCTGCAGAGGTCACTTCAGCCTAGGAAGACTCCTCCTAACACACTAGCTGACTATGACTATTTGAAAGACTACCTACCTGCCCACTAGTTGACTTACAGATGTTTGATTAATAAATATTTATTGAGGGTTTTTGGATGGGTTGTTAGGCAGCAGCAGCATTGTAGTAATAGTTAACAGTTATAGGCCCTGAAAATGAATTTTTACTATTTCCATTTTTGTTAACCTACACTAATAATCTGACCTTTTTTTACCCTCTCCCCTCAGAACTATATACACTCAAAGCACATGGTCTGACTTCCAAGTGATCATAGTGTAAGCAGACCAGGAGAGTCTCCAGGTATTATAGGAATTTAATTAACTTTAGCAATCAGCCTGTTTCATAGCCTCCTGTCCTGCAGCCTGTTTTTCCTTAAACTCTACGTGAAATGCAGTTACCTAGTTCATTGGAACCAGCTCCTGACAGACCTCAGCAGAATAGATTGACCCCAGTGGACTTTCCTTCTAAGCATGCTAAAGTATCCCTCCCCCATGAGAGCTATGACTTCATTACCATAACATGCAACTTCTGTGCTGTCGTAATGACTCACTGAGTCTGCACCCCTAGGACTCCTCCTCTGCATGCAGTGATGCACCCTCTACCCTCTCCATTGCCCATAAAACCCTCCTGTCCCTTGTCCTCCAAGATGTATCACTTTAGAGAATACTCCCAGTGTCCTCCTTACTTGTGCCTGTTAATCAAGACCTGCATTCTCATAGAAAGTTGTTTATTACTCACTAACTACAAGAATTAACCCTGGGTTTTTTTTTTTTGGGGGGGGGGAGGAATAAAATGCTACAGTTTTAGCAAATATTTTTCCGTGACATATCCTAGCCTTAAAACTACTTTAAAGCCAATCGTGTCTCAACAACTCTTCTGCTTGTATCCTGCTTTGCATTACTCTCATTTCTCAATTCTATAATTTATCATAATTATATATTTCTTTTTGTTTTTTCCTCTTCATAAAATTATTTTTACCACATAATTTCAGGGTGATTTCTTAAAAAAAAAAATTGTACTATTTTGACCACTACCTTCAGAAAATCCAAAACTCTCACATGCTTGGCCTATTAGTCCTATATGATCTGGCCCCCAGCTATCTCTATGACTTTCTCATCTTTTACTATTATCCCTTTCCCCTTTCCACTCACGTTCCACTAAGTTTGTGTTCTTGCTGGTCTTCACGCTTATTAAGCCAGGAACATCCCCAAGGTCTATGTATATACTGTTTCCTATGCCTGTCTGACTCATGCCCCCAACGTCTACAGGAATCATTATCACATTTGTTAAGTTATTCTTACAAATGTGATATTCTTACACAGGGCTGAAATTCAGTAAAGCCTGTTAGCAGAAGTCTTTATGATTAAACAAGCATCTATATAGTAAATTGAATATGCCTCAGAAGTTGTTAAATATTTTGATATTGTTAGTGTTAACTTGTCACCTTATCTGGGAGACTTTCTCTGTCCATCCTATGGAAAATAGCACCTGCTCTCTGCAAATATTACTCTTTATATCCCTTTTGTCTGTCTTTGTTCTTCACAGCATGACAACAGCTGTATCTCTCAGAATAGAATGTAACTGTATGAGAGCAGTGATCTTCATCTATATTTTAGTTTTGCTCTGAACATAATAGGTCCCCAGTAAATATTTGTTGATCAAATAAATGAATATCTACTCCCACCCTAAGCAAATTGTCTTCAAAACGAGTTAGTTACTTTAGAATAATAAACTCATGCAATAGGTTGTTTTACGGTGTTCTTTGTTAGTCCAAGACCAATGGAATGTCAGGTGGTGGGCATGAACCCTACTAGCCTCATTTATTTTTCAACATTTTCCCACCTTTGTGAGTAGCACACATCCCTCTGTATTTTTCCCAGGATCCAGTATGTGACTCTTATATTATGTTTATATTATATGTGGGCCTGCTACACACACAAACATATACATTCTTACCTTCCAAAGCAATAATTCTCAGCAATAGCACATTATAAACACATAAGGAGGAAGAAAAGTATAGTATTAACTGCCTCTAATTGTGAAACTACTTTCTCACAATGAAATTTGAACTTTATTTACATATGAGGAGTTTTAGTTTCCCTTTCCAACCCTTAAGTGATTATTAAAGAGACTTTCTTTAGTTCTTTTGCTATACCTCCCATATCCTTTTGCTACTGGATTCACTCTGCCTTCACCCAGGGATCCCTAGACCCCAGTCTTTTAAAGACAGTTCAATTTCAGCTGCTTTCCTTGGTGTCTCTGTACCCACAGGATACACTTCTTTGACTAAGCCACTGGATGGGGGGCTGCCTCCAACCTAGACTTCTCTCTGGGTTTTGCAGATCCTGTAAGCCCTGTATTTTTACATGCTTTTCAGGAAAGTGTTGGGCTTTAGATCTTGTGTCCTTCAAATTCCATGTGGCACATATCAAGGGATTCTCTGCTTCCCTTCCTTTTCTTCTCTGGGAATCACAAATCTCGGGCCACCCATTTAGCATTTAGGCCTAATGTGAGAATAATATTTAACTATTGTTCTAAGTTCACCACCCGATAGGACAGGAAACTTATAATTTTATGTCTCATTAAAATAAAAATAAATAACATTTTAAATTTGTAAACCCTGAGTAATGACTTAGAAACAAATTGTCATTTCATTATAACACAGACCTTTATAATTGATTACAAAATGCTGAAACACAGTAATTGAATGAGCACAAGTTTGTAAAAGATTAATTTCTTTACATTAGTCTTTTCTACACATTGTCAATGCTTTTAGTTTTTTTCTCTTTTCCATTTTTTTAACTAAAGACTATTATACTTTGTTGATAAATATAATTAAAATATTTTGAAAAGATGAGGATTTCTATGTTTTAGGGAACATTATAGGCTTGCATAAATATCCCTTCCAGCGGTAGATTCTGTTTATGGGAGTTTATCAAATTGACAGACATTAATTAAAAAACCTATCTTTCAGCAGTCTTAATTATTATGCCCACTGCTAATAAAAAATATATTATGAATGTTTGATGCATTAAAAACATTTTGTTATGTTCTCAAATGTAGATAGTAGAAAATCAAAGGCATAGTTCAGATAAATCACAAGTGAAAGCAATCTTATAGAAGAATATACAAATAAGAATGTAAGATCATAACAAAAACAAAGAGTTTTTGTTTTAGGGGGAGAGTTAAAAGCAAGTAATTTTATTCAGAAAACACCCATCCTATAAATATGAGATTCTATATAAGAAAAGAGAAAAAAAAGCCGAAAACATTCTTTAAAATTTTCTCTACAAGGAAGAGAAAACTACTTTGAATTAACAATGTGGGAGAATGAGAAGTTATGTGGATTTCTGAGTTAGTTTTCAAAAGATCTTATTTTTACAAAGTTTTTCTGAATTAAATTTTAACATTCTCTTCTCTGATTAAGAATTTAAAGATTAGGCCGGGCGCAGTGGCTCACGCCTGTAATCCCAGCACTTTGGGAGGCTGAGGTGGGTGAATCATGAGGTCAAGAGATCGAGACCATCCTGGTCAACATGGTGAAACCCTGTCTTTACTAAAAATACAAAAAATTACCTGGGCACGGTGGCGCTTGCCTGTAATCCCAGCTGCTCAGGAGGCTGAGGCAGGAGAATTGCCTGAACCCAGGAGGTGGAGGTTGCGGTGAGCAGAGATCACGCCATTGCACTCCAGCCTGGGTAACAAGAGGGAAACTCCATCTCAAAAAATAATAATAATAATAATAATTTAAAGATTAAATTTTGTGTCTTAAGAACAACAACAACAACAACAAAAAACAGACATATGCCTGTCTTGTTTCCTCAGCTATGGAAGTAATAATACCAACAGTGATACCGTATATAATAATATAATATTTTCTACTGCTTAATTGTATGAGAAGGACATAGCGTCAAAGGGGAAATCATTATGTTACTGTTTATGTTATTTTCTAAATACTTAGAAAGTTTATAGATATTTTTGCAGCTACTTTACATAGTTTAATTCCAATTGAAATTACATCACTTCTTGTATTTAATATGTTGTTTAATATATTATTGGAAAGTATTTTCAAACACTGTAAACTTAGAATACTTATTGATTCCATAGCTCAGAGAAATTTTTAATATTTTTCCATGCATTAACTTTTGTAATAATAAGTACAATTGCCCATCATAACTGAACTAGTTGAATATTTTCCTGATGCTTTATTTAGTTGGGATATTAATCCTTGATTTATGATAAAATGTTGCTGTTTTTAACTAATGGAGAGCAATTCCTTTAACTTTAGGAGATTTATTTATAGTTATGAAGTACAGTAGAATATTACGTGAATTAGCCAGATCTTAATTGTAGTCTTCATTTCATTGCTTTAAAACATAAAGTGACTTAAAGCCAAGCATAGTTTCATGAAAAGTAACACATTTATTTTAAATCCTGACTAATTTTAAATGTATACGGTTGCTACATGTTGATAAATTCATTGTAAATTTGAACAATTGAAAGCTGAATGATTGTTTAAGTCAAGGATCATCTGAAGTCCCATTAGAATCCAACCAGATAAGTGGGGAAAATATATGTAAGGATAAATGAGAGAAATTAGAGGAGCGGAAAGCATAAGACTGACTCCTGTGGAGGAGATGGGATAGAAAGGCAGACTGAGGAGGAGCAATCTTGGATTGCAGTACCATTTTAAGAGAAGTCTTGCCAAGTTGGTTGAATGACACTCAGGCCAAAGTTGCTCATAGAAATGATCCTGCTTTAATATACCTGCTAAACTTAGTTATTGACTGGCGGCAACCTATGGAAGTGTGGCTTTGGCAAAGAGGTAGGGTAGATACAGTGGATAGCAGTCAGTTATGCTCCCTGAAATAACAAATCTGAACAGCACATTTTCATGGCCAGCATATGCCATTTTTAGTTTGTTAGAGGATTAAAGAGGGTATTCTTAATCTTCTGGGATATCTCTAAAATTTCTCAATAATCTGTCTGTCTTTATATTCCTATGGAATGGAATTCAAAATGTGGTGGAGCTTCCTGCCTCTCAGGACATAACCAGGAAGGGACAGTATGATAACTCACCATCTAAATTATATTTACTGGAGAAAATAACCAATTTCATAGGTGATAATTTAGTCTGACATGATATTCAAAGGGCATAAAAGTACCTATGGGGTGGTAGACTTCACAAATGGTTTATGTTAGCAGGTCCCAGAGTCAGATAGATCATAGGAATGAGAAATTCAAGAGTCAGAAGTAGGTAGGAGTTTAAGGGGAATATCAAGTAGCAAAATCTCTGCCATTAGACTGGGATTCAAGGACAGGTTCCAGTCCTTGGGAAGTTAACAAGTTGGGTAAGGATAGGGAAATACCCCAATCCTAGAGTCTGAGAATTAATCCATTTTCAATATAGAGACTGAAGGTTTCAGTAACAGCAAAATAAGAGTTCAATTTTAAAAATTGGGACATAGGATCGACAAAATCTGGAGCAAATCAGCTCAGTCAATTAATATCTAAACCATCCTGTGAGTAAGAATAGAAGCAACAGTAAGTTGATAATGTGTTCCATGATGCTGGACTCTAATTTCTTAAATTTTTCCTGCTTTATCAGTGACTTTATAGAATTGTCCAGAAATGTGCCACATTGGATGTAAAATTTCTTTAGTCACAGTAAAGGCTAAAGCTTAGGAATGAGGTTGGATCAGATGATGCTTCTTCTAAGCCAGGTGATTGCAACCTTATCATTGTTTTCGTTGCTTCCATCAGAGTCTGTCACAACAGTGAGGAGAAATTTAGATGGACTTAAGATAAAGATATATTTGCTCCTAGGTTGCATATGACCTCACTGAATTTTCTAGATTGTTTCCAGTAACATTAATATTTTAGCATCACTGATTTTCATGCAATGTTATTGCTGTGGTAGCTAGTTTGTTCTGCAGAATGCTACAAAGGGCTATTTAAATTTTATATTTCAGCAGTATTTCATAGGAGCCTTGTCTGAGCTAATCTTGAAAATCTTCAATCAAGATAGTCTCAGCTTTTCTTCATTAGTTACTAGTATCTGGAACTGTAAGGTTCAATGGCTGTTCTATATTAACATAGGGCTTGCTAGAAGTATTTAGCTTATTATAATTGTAAAATATTCTTTTAAAAATTATTTTTGTTTATGGGAGTTTGTACAAAGCAATTCAGCAACTATAACAATAGAAAGTTATCAGTATAAGAACATCTGGTTAGCATATGCAATTTTTTATATTGTCCCATTACTTCCATTAGGAACAAAAAATGGTAATTTGTTATTATACTAAGAAATCCATCTAAGAATCACCAGCTATTTTGTTGCTTATAAATTTTAAAATTTCAAATAAAGTTTATATTATTCATGACTGTGGTATTGGTTTAAATTCTCCTCAACGAACTACATTAATCTGAAAAGTCACTTCTGATGTATTTAGTAATTTGTTTATGTAAATATATTCAAAAATAATTTTACATTAATCCCTTTTTAGTGACTACAATAAAAGTAACATTTTTAATTTTTATATTTAAAACATGGTGATTTCTGAATTAACTAGTAACTACCTACCTTTTAGACTAAAAAGTGCATGTTCTCTCAAGTGAATAAAAGCTATTTGTTTTAATTTTTATAATTCTCCTCGTTTTACAGTTGGCATAATATATTTTATCTACAGAGTAGCTAAGTTTTAAAAAACCTCCCTTCTTACTGCATTTTTAGGTTAGCAGAAAATGATTTATGTTTTTTCATTTTTAACTTTACATAAAGCACAGAATATTCATGAAAATGTATTATTCTGACAGTCTTTCTCTACCAGGCAATTTCCAGAATATCTCTTCAAAAGAATAATGGGCCCCAGTGCCATTATGATACAATCCATGAAGTATTTGTTACATGAAGAATATCCCATTGGGTGCAATTGATTATGGAGAATGTACTTTGATTGATTTCTGGGCTCTCAATATGGAAGCCTTGCTTTACTGAGTATGGTGGATAGACTAAGAGGAAGTAGAAAGACAATTTATTGAAGACAATTACTAGGGTTTAAAACTTTTCTGTAAGTGCATTTATTATCTTTTGCTAGCTCTCCAGGAACTAAGAAGTTCTGACAAGATCTTTTACTATAACATGTACAAACTTACTTAAGACTTGCAAGCAGAAAATTACACATTAAACAGCTTAGTTATGAATTATTTTCATGCACTGAGCATTAAACATTAATAGGATAATATTTCTATTTAGAACCATGATGCACTAATTAATATACTAACATTTATCCATGTAATTCATATAAATATATTAATAACGTTTTTCTTGATCTCTGAAGAAAATGCTCCATTAGCCATTATTTTCTACTGAAAATGAAACATTTTCATTTGTGTAAGCCCATAGTGTTTCCTTAGGAAATACTTAGACATTTTCATATTGCCCAATGAAGTCAAGAAGTCTGTTCTGTTAAGGTCTTATTGCATCACCCCCTGAAGGTGGTGAAAGGACAGGGAGAATCACCTGTAGGCATCGAGTGCTTAGATTGTTGGTAACCAGCCAATTCTCAGGGCACCAGCCTAGGGAGCTTATGCCTCTCTCTGGTCTTGGTTGACTCACAGGCATTAATGCCAAAAGTTAATAGGATTTATTGTTCATGATGAATTGATGAGTGTTAGTGGGAGAAGCAATTAGCAGTTGCAGATACTCTCTAGAGCAGTGCTTCTCAGACTATAATTGGCATGCAGACCTTCCTGAGATCTTGACTGAGGATTTTGATTCAGGAGGCCAAGTTTGGGCCTGGAATTCTACAGTTCTAGCAGTCTCCTGAGTGATGCTCATCAAAGTGATGCGGGGTCATACAATCTGCACTGGGAGTAGACTGTTCTGGAGCACAGCTGGCTCAAAGTTACCTGTGCCTGAGGCATAATCACATCCCTAGCACATCCCCAAATCTTCCCACAAGATGGACATACTCAGAATCATTTGAAGTATGTTTTCTCATTATAAATCTGGGCTTTACATTAGAAGTCTTTTTGCAAGGGCAAGATGGAGACATTTAACTCTATTTTCTTGGAGATCTATTTGTTACCTAGTCAACTACTACTATTCTACAGTTTCTATACTGTTTCTCTTTCTCTGCTTCTTTGTTCCTGCCGAAAGTCTGGCCAAAATGTACAACTACTCTAATGCCTTCTATTTCTACTGGGATAATTTGGATGACTTTCCCTTAAGCTATTCAGTAGATTCTCCTGCAGCTCAATACTTCAAACTCAACTTAATCCATTAAGGATTATGAAAAAGATTATGTCTGTTTTTAATGTAAACTCTACATATTTATATGGACAGAATTTCTTAACAACATGATAGAAAAGAATAAAAATTCCCAAACATTTCTGAGAAAATATAGTTACAAAATAAGCTTATATTGGATATAAACAATAAATCATTTTCTAGCCCTCTGTACTCCTTTAAAGGGATTTCAAGTTTGTTTTCCTATGCATACCTTCATAGATGCAGAGATGACAACTTAAATTTGTGAAATAATTTTCATGTGACAAAGAACCACATAGATTGTTTTATTTGAAGCAATTGATGAGAAAAATGGGCTCTGTCATTGCTCACGTGGCACATTTTGAAGGATGTTGAAAGTTATTTCGGCTTCTATACCATAATCCTTTCTATTAGACTTGCAGTAGTGCCTAAAATGCTACTTAGGTTATTTGTGTGGGTAAGATATCCAAGTCTTAATAGTTATAATTAAAAGATTAGTACACACTAAAAGATATTGTGAAAATTTATCAAGTTTGTTTTAGTTACATTTTCCAGCTAGTGTCTTTTGCATTCTTTACTTTATATTTTTACATTTATCTCATACATTCTCTAAATGTTGCAAGTCTCCAAGAATCTTTCTCTGATAGTCTCTTTTTTCTTGTGTTTTTTCCAGCTACTGTTAACATAGGCTCATTTTCTTTAGCCGGACTTTTTTTTTTCTTTTTTTTTTCAGGTATAAACAATAAACTAAAGACTCTGAATTCTTACTAAGGCTGACATAGTGTTCTTGAGCTCCAGAAATATATTTCTTCTACCTACTTTAAATGTACAAAAGCTAGATGAGAATTAGGATTTTAGAGTATTAAAATTATTAAAGGTTTTAATAGTATGTTAGTATAACATATTTAGGTTAATATGCTTTTTAGTGTATATCCTATGTTAGTTATAAGAACATATTTATTACTACCAACTCCTTTATCAAGTGCCCTGAGGAACTTGTTTATTATCGATTTTCTCAGAATGTTCCTCTCACTAACACTGAAAAATACAACTATAAGGAATTATCATGAAATATATACACTTTCAAAAGGATAAATAAATATTTTTTAAATTTCTGAGTGTCTGAATTTAATTTCTTGTATATAAATTGAATTGTTCTTTTTTGGCAAAAATATATTGCATGATTTAAAAGTAAAATGAATTCTGAAAGTTAATAAACATTCATTTAATTGATAAAACTTGTTTGAATTATCTTATTGTGGCATAGCCTGTTAGTAAACTGTAATGTCTGTTGCTGAACATAGAAAAATATTTCCTTGCTAGCTGGTGCCCATTGTGCTAACTAGGAGCTTGAAGACAGGCCCACCCTGCCCATTGTAGCTGGCGTCTGTGTGCACCAACAGGCGGCCTGAGGACAGCTCTACACTACCTGAAGTCATCATCTGTGACACCCTCTCAAGTTTTCAGGGGCCTGAGGCTTGATCCACTCTGCCTGCAACTGATGGCACCTATGCATGCCATTCAGGAGTTGACAAAAGACCTCTTCCACTGACCACTGCTGTTGGTGCCCAAACATATTGTCTGGGGGCGGCCTGTAATTCAATCTTCCCTGCCCACTGCTACCAGCACCTGATCCACTATCCAGAATGTGAGAGCAGGCCTGCTCTTTCTACTACCACTACTGTCAATGTCTGCATCATTTGGGGCCTGAGGATTGACATATCCCACCCAGCACCATTAGCAGCATGCCTCCTGGGGGCCTCAGGATAGGCTTGCCTACCTTCCACTGCCATTCACATGCATTATCCAGAAGCCTGGAAATACCCACCCTACCTGTTGCCAGTGCCCACCCATCCCTCTCTGGGACCTGAGGACTGGTTTTCTAAGTCTCCAGCTACCACCACCACCATTATCCTCTTGCATGTATAACTGGGAACCTGGGGATTAGAGTGCCCAGCTTGCCACTGCTACCAGTGACACCGACACATGTTACTCAGGGGTCAGAGGGTTGACCTGCTCATGCTACTGCTACTGCCGCTGCTATTCATTCTTCCCAGGAGTTCAAGGACTTGCCCTTCCACACAGTCCATCGCTGTCACTACTGGCACTTGAGCAAGCTGTCTGGAGGCTCAAGAATGGGCCTGCCCAGGTTTTCCACCAATAGAGCCCACTTAAGTCACCTGAGAGCCTGAGGACCAGTATACCTACCTGCCATAGCCACTGTTACTTTGTTAAATAGGTTTTCAATGACTTTGCCCATCTCTTCTTCTATATCTACCAAAATTCAAATAGTTGGTCTATTTGAATTTGACTGTATGATGTGATATATGTCACATAGATTTTCCTCTCTTTTAATCATTTTTTTGTTTCTTTGTTTTTTGTTCTGATTATTTCAAAAGACCTGTGTTTAAGTTCAGATATTCTATCTTCTGCTTTCTCTAGATCACCTAGCACCCCCAGCAAAGCCTCACCACAACCTCCATTAACAACTACAGCCCATGCTACTGGGAAACTCAGATACCACTAAACTGATTACAATAAAACAAATCATACAAAAACTACTGTACTAAACCTACCTAAAACCAAAGCCAAAGCACCCTGTTCAACCAACAGAATAGATACCTCTATAGAAAAGTGTACTTCCCAGGAAAGTAATCCATAAAATTGGAATAAATGTTTGTACACCAAATGTGCAGATATCAATGTAAGAACACAAGAAAAGTAAGAAAGCAAAGAAAATTAATACAATAGAAGCACAACAAGCTTTCAGTAACAGATTCAGTTAGAAAGGAATTCTAAAATAACTGAAAGTTCAAAATAATGATATTAAAGAAAATTAGATACAAGCTAACACAGATCAATATTACAAAAAATAGGAAAACAATTCATGACATGAATGAGAAATTCAGTAATAGTTAGTTCTCATGAAAAAGAACAAAAAAGAAATACTAGAATTGAATAATTCAATGAATGAAATGAAAAGTAGAATTGAGGACTTCAATAGTAAACTAGATCAGGCAGAAGAGAGAATGTCTGAACTTAAAGGCAGGTTTATTGGAATAATTCAATAAGACAGAATAAAGAACAAAAGAGAAGAAATAAGGACTACATGACAAACAGGACTCTATACAGTGACTAAATATTTGAATTTTGAGAGTTGGAGAAGAAGAGATGAATGAAGTCATAGAAAAGCTAATGAAAAAATACCAGAATACTTCCTTACTTTTGCAAGAGATATAACCATCTAAATACAGGATATTCAAGTGTCATCAAATAGATTCAATGCAAAAATGTCTTCTTCGAAGTACGTTATGGTCAAATTTTCAAAAGACAAAGGCAAAGAGAGAATTTTAAAAACAGCAAAACTTTCAAGTTACGCATGACCCTCAGGAATTCTCATAAGACTAACAGCATAATTTTCAGCAAAAGCCATACAGAGGATGAAAGAATGGTATGATATGGTCAAAGTATTTAAAAGATAAAAAACTGGCAACGAAGAATACTATTCACAGCAAAGCTACCCTTAAAAAATATAGGAGAACTAAATTGTTCTTAAGCAAAAACAGAGATAATTCCCCACCACTACATTAACTCTACAAGAAATACATAAGAGAGTCTTACATTTGGAAGTAAAAAGGTGATATCTATTAATGCCATCATGAAAATACATAATAAAATTCACTGATAGAACAGATACACAAATAGGGAAAAGAAAGGAGTTAAAGATCACCACTACAGTAAACCACTAAAATGCAATGATAAACAATAAGAGAGGAAGAAAGGAATAAAGGATATACAAAACAACTAGGAATCAATTAATAAAATGACAGGAATGTATTCATGACTATTAATAATCTTAAATGTAAACACATTAAATTCCCCAATTAAAAGATAAACTGTTTGAATATAAAAATACTATAAACACTGCCTACAAGAAAGTCACTTTACCTATAAAGATACATATGAACATCAAGAAATGAAAAGCATCCCTTGCAAATGGAAACTAAAAGTGAGCAGGAGTAGCTATATTTAGGTATAATAGACTTTAAATCAAAAATAATAAAAATAGACAAGGTCATTATGTTATAAATAATTCAGCAAGAAGATATAACAATTTTAGATATATATGCACTCAATACTGAAGCACATAGATATATAAAGCAAATATTATTAGATCTATTGGGAAAAATAGACTCTAATACAATAATAGTTGGTGACTTCACCATGACATTCTCAGCATTAAACAAATTATCTAGACAGAAAATGAAGGAAGAAACATGGATTTAAATTGCATCTTAAACCAAATAGACCTAACAGACATTGACAGAACATTTCAACCAATAACTGCAAAATACACATTTTCTCATCAGGACATGGAACATTATACAGGATAGACCATAAATTAGGCCACAAAATAAGTCTCAACAGTTTTTTTAGAAAATGAAAAGTATATCAAGTATATTGTAAAACTACAATGGACTAAAAGTAGAAATCAAAAGAGGAACTTTGAGCATATACAAATAAATCAAAAATTTAAAAAAACATGCTTATGAATGACCATTGGGTTAACAAAGACATTAAGGAGAAATTTTTTTTAAAAAAGCAACCTAAAACCAGTGAAAATGGAAATATACCAAAACCTATGGAATACAGCACAGACAATGCTAAGAGGAATGTCTGTAGGAATGAAAACTATATTAAAATGTAGAAAAGTTTTAAATACTCTAAAGATGGACCTCAGAAATTGAAAACTAATAACAATTTAATGCAAAATTAGTAGAAGAAAGGAAATAAAAAGAATGAGCAGAACTAAACAAAAGAGAGACAAAAAATGATTAAAAACAAACTTTTTTGAAAATAAAAAAATTATAAACTTCTGGGTATACTAATAAATAATTTAAAAGACCCAAATAAATAAAATAAGAAATGATAAAGGAAATTCTAAAACTGATACTACATCAATGCGAATGATCATTGGAGGCTCTTATGATTAACTATATGCTAACAAATTTAAAAACCTAGAGAAAACAAACAAATTCCTGAAGAATTACAATGTACCAAGATTGAACTAAAAAGAAATAGAAATCCTTAACAGACTAATAGTATGTATAAGATTGAATCAGTAATAAAAAAGTCTCTCAAGAAAGAAAAGCTCAGGACCAGATGACTTTACTGATAAACTGTACCAAACTTGTGAAGACACCAGTTGTTCTCAAACAATTCCAAAAACACAAATAAGAGTGAATACTTCCTAACTCCTTCTATGAGGCCTACTACCAAAACCAGAGAAAGACACAGCAATAAAAATACAGGCTGATATCCCTAAGGAACATAGATGCAAAAGTCCTCAAGAAAATAGTAGCCCAAATTCAACAACACATCCAAAAGTTAATACACTGTGATAAAGTGGTGTGATCGCATGGATGCAAGGATTGTTCAATCTACACAAATCAATAAATGTGATATGTCATATCAACAGAATGAAGATCAAATGCTGTGTAATTATTTAAATAGACACAGAAAAGATCATTTGATACAATTCACCACACCTTTGTTATAAAAACTCTGAGCAAATTAGGCATAGAAGGCACAAACCTCAATATAATAAAGACCATATTTGATAAAATCCCAGCTTTTTTATATCTTATGAAACAGGGAAAAGCTGAAAGTTTTTACTCTAAGAACTTAAACAGAGGTCCTCATTTGCACCACTCCTATTCAACATAGTACTGGACTTCCTAGCTAGAGCAATCAGGCAAGAGAAGAAAATAAAAGACGTTCAAATTGGAAAAGAGAAATCCAACTTATCCTTCCTTGCAGATGTCATGCAAAAACACTCTATACAAAAATCAGTAATGGTTCCATATACCAATTAGAAATTAGCTTAAAATAAGAATGAAATGTCATTTAAAGAGGCTACAAGAAAAATAAAATATCTCCAATACACTTAACCAAAAAAGTGGAAGATTTCTAGAAAAAAAATTGAAAAGCACTGATGAAAGAAATTGGACGCAAACAAAGGAAAATACATCCCGTGCTCGTGTATTAAAAGAATTAATGTTGTTAAAATGACCATACTCCCTAAAATAATATACATATTTGATGCAATCCCCACTAAAAAAATCGATGACATACATCACAGAAATAGAAACAATAATCTTATTTTTATTATTATTTTTTAAGACAGAGTTTCTTTCTTGTCACCCAGCCTGGAGTGCAATGGCGTAATCTTGGCTCACTGCAACCTCTGCCTCCCGGGTTCAAGCAACTCTCCTGCCTCAGCCTCTCTAGTAGCTGGGATTACAGGTACCTGCCACTGCACCTTGTTATTTTTTTTTATTTTTTTTTTTATTTTTTATTTTTTTGTATTTTTAGTAGCAATGGGGTTTCGCCATGTTGGGCAGACCTATCTCAAACTCCTGACCTCAGGTGATCTGCCCACCTCAGCCTCCGAAAGTGCTGGGATTACAGGCATGAGGCACTGAACTCAGCAATAATCTTAAAATTTGTAGGGAACCACGGAAGACTCTGAATAGTTGAATATTGAACCAAAAAGAACAAAACTGGAGGCATCACACTATCTGACTTCAGAATATACTACAGAACTATAGCAACCAAAGCAAGATGGTACTAGCATAAAAACAGACAGACCACTACTCCGGAACTATAGTAACCAAAGTAGCATGGTACTAGCATAAAAGAACACACACAGTCCAATGGAACAGAAGAAACAACCCAGAAACGAAGCCACATATTTACAGCCAACTGAATTTTGACAAAGGAATCACAAACATTCAGTGGGGAAAGGGCAGTTTCTTCAATAAATGGTACTGTGAAAACTGAATATCCATCTGCAGAAGGATGAAACTAGACCCCTGTATCTCACCATCTAAAAGATCCAACTCAAAATCTCCTAAAGAATTAAGTGTAAGACCGAAAACTTAAATGCCATTAGAAAAAAACACAGCAGACAAGCTTGAAAAACTGCTCTGAGCAAAAATTTTTTGGCTAAAACATAGGCAATAAAAAGTAATGGATAGGACTACATTGAATGCAAAGCTTCTGTACAGCAAAGAGAACAATCAACAGAACGGAGAGATTACCTATAGATTGACAGAAAATACTTGCAAACTATTTATCTGATATGGAACCAATATCCAGAATACACAAGGAACTCAGACAACGCAACAGCAAAAACAAAACAAAAACAATTCCATTAAACAGTGTGCAAAGGATCTGAATAGATATTTCTCAAAAGAGGACCTATAGATGGCCATTAGGTACCCAAGAAAATGCTTAGTATCACCAATCATTAACAAAATGGAAATAAATCTCAAATGAGATATCACCTAAATCCTGTTAGAATTATTAGAAAAAGACAAATAACAGATGCTAATAAGGAGGCGGAGAAAAGAAAACTCTTGTACACTGTTGGTAGGAATGTAAATTAGTACAGTCATTATGGAAAATTATGGAGGTTTCTTAAAATAATTAAAACAATTTTTTGCAAAGTGGATTTCATGCAATCAAGTAATTCCACTACTGGGTATTTATTCAAAGGAAAGGAAATCAGCATATCAGGGATACCTGCATCTCCATGTTTACTGAAGCAGTATTTACAATAAACAAGAGATGGAATTGACCTACAAATCATCCACAGAATAATGAATGAAGAATACACACACACACACACACACACACACACACACACACACACACGAAAATACTCTTCTTCCATAAAAAAATCAAGTCATTTGCAGCAACATGTATGGAACTGGAGAACATTATGTAAATTAAAATAAGCCAGGAACAGACAGACAAAATATTTTATATTCTCATTTACATATGGAAGCTAAAATATTTGATCTCTTGGAGTAGAGAGCAGAATGGTAGTTATCAGAGGCTAGAAAGGGTTGAGGAGGGGATGAAGAGGGATTAGTTGATGGGTACAAACATACAGTTAGATGGGAGGAATAAATTTTAGTGTTTGATAACCCAGTAGCGTAACTATAATTAACAATAATTTATTGTATGTTTAAAAATAGCTAAAAGATGTTTGGAAGTCATCAACACAGCAAAATGATAAATGTTTGAAGATATGGGTATCCTAAATAATTGGATTTTATAATTACACATTGATGCATTTATTAAAATATCACATATATCCCTTAAATACAGATAATTATGTATCAAATTTTAAAAATAAAAAACATTTTATTTAGAGATAGGGTCTTGCTCTGTTGCCCAGAATGGAGTGCAATGGTGCAATTATAACTCATTGCAGCCTCAAACTCCTGAGCTCAAGTGATCCTCCTGCCTCAGATCCCAAGTAACTGGGACTAAAACTGTGTACAACCATTCCCAACTAATTAAATTTGTGTGTGTGTGTGTGTGTGTGTGTAGGGGTGGATCTCAATCTGTTGCCCAGGCTGGTCTCAGTCTCCTGCCCTCAAGCGATCCCCCAACCTCAGCATCTGAGAGTGTTGGGATAACAGGCAAGAACCATCATAACAAAAAAAATGTTTTCCCAGTAGTCTTCTAAGTTTAGTAAAAATATTTATATTTCATTATTATAAAAATTATTTATAAAGATATATTCTATTTTGCACATTATTAAGTGGGTTTTTAATCTCCCTTGGCAACTTCTTTCATTTAGCATTACAAATGAAATTTTAAGTCTGGCATGACATCTATCTATCTATTTTTATTATACTTTAGGTTCTGAAATACATGTGCAGATCACGCAGGATTATTGCATAGGTACACACATGGCAATGTGGTTTGCTGCCTCTATCCCCCCGTCACCTACATCTGGCATTTCTCCCCATGTTGTCCCTCCCTGACCTCCCCCCACCCCAAGCTGTCCATCCCTTGGTCCCCTCCAACAGACCACAGTGTGTGATGCTCCTTTCCCTGTGTCCATGTGTTCTCATTGTTCAACACCCGCCTATGAGTAAGAACATTTGGTGTTTGATTTTCTGTTCTTGTGTCAGTTTGTTGAGAATTATGGCTTCCAGATTCATCCATGGCCCTACAAAGGACACAAACGCATCATTTTTTTATGGCTGCATCATATTCCATGGTGTCTATGTGCCACATTTTCCTTGTCCAATTTATCATCAATGGGCATTTGGGTTGGTTTCAAGTCTTTGCTATTGTAAACAGAGCCGCTATGAACGTATGTGTGCATGTGACTTTATAATAGAATGATTTATAGTCCTTTGGGTATATATCCAATAATCGGATTGCTGGGCCAAATAGAATTTCTATTCCTAGGTCCTTGAGGAAGTGCCACACTGTCTTCCACAATGGTTGAACTAGTTTACACTCCCACCAACAGTGTAAAAGTGTTCCTATTTCACCATATCCACTCCACCATCTGTTGTCTCCAGATTTTTTAATGATTGCCATTCTAACTGGCATGAGATGGTATCTCAATGTGGTTTTGATTTGCATTTCTCTAATAATCAGTGATGATGAGCATTTTGTCATATGTTTATTCACCTCATATATGTCGTCTTTTGAAAAGTGTCTGTTTATATCCTTTGCCCACTTTTGGATGGGTTCATTTTTTCTTGCAAATCTGTTTTAGTTCTTTGTAGACTCTGGATATTAGCCCTTTCTCAGATGGGTAGATTGCAAAATTTTTTTCCTATTCTGTTGGTTGCTGGTTCACTCTGATGATTGTTTCTTTTGCTGTACAGAAGCTCTGGAGTTTAATTAGGTCCCATTTGTCTATTTTGACTTTTGTTCCAATGCTTTTGGTGTTTTAGTCATGAAGTCCTTGCCCATGCCTGATATTTATTTTCATCATCACTATTTAATTACCTACTTTTATTAGTAAAGTTCTTGCTTAAATTATAGAGCAAACCTTCTAGAAGAAATGAACTTTTATCCTGTAAACTTTATCATAATTTTAAAAAATCAATTTAAGTAATTAAGGAAATAAAAATAATTTTAAACCTGAATTTTTTAACTAGTTCAAAAGTTTAGAGATAATTACCATCTACAAAATAAAGAAATGTGATAATGTACCAGTCAATAATGCCTTAAACTTGTCTGAAGTACAGCATCAAGATTAATGGCTCAAGGAATCATGAACAAATGAGGTATAGTCAATTCATTGCCTGAAGGTAAAATATATTTATAGAAACAGAATAGAATACTTTTTTAAATGGTATTTAAATAAAAAAGAAACTAAAAACAGATTTTGGAAGCTCTGTAACTACATAAAATTGCTATTATATATTACAGTATAGGTACTTCTAATTTGCAACACAGAACATCTTAATATTTTGTTCAGAAATTAGTAGATCATTAAAAATTTGAGGCCAGGTATATCAGATGTAGCAGCTAATATACATCATCATCATAAGAGCCATGAAGCTGTCCTGATATCTTTTCCAAGTAGTAACCTAACATTCCTCAAGGGGATTCTTTTCAAAGAGCAGCCATAATGTAGGCAATTCTTGCTAATTTAATTACCATCTTCAAGCTGTATAAGAGTATAATAATAAGGATGTCTTGAAGATGCCATTGTCATAAAAATACATGTGTCTGTATGTGAGACCTTTAATAAAACCTTTATTTCTTTGAATGGCTTACTGATTTACAAATTAGCTGTATTAAAAGTAATAATAGAAAATATATTTTTAAAAGTATATATATTGCTACAAATCAGTGAAACTCTACATTAGAAGGCCTTCATCATATAGAACATATAATAATTAACATACGCAACTTAGTGTTTGCTTCGCCCCTCCAGTCACCAACACGAGTCTGCTGCATGGCAGGTTCTTCCTTTGTCAAAAGTCTTCCCATGTCATAGACAGCTGGGCTGTGAATGCCAAGGTGGGCTCTTGACTATGGATTCTAGTTATCAGAATCAGGACTCTAGTGGTACAGGAATTACATAAAAAAGAAAAGCAAGAGGGTAAATACTAGGAATTTCCCCAATTCATATCACAATCAAATACTGAATAAAGCTCAATTTAAATTATTAATATTTAAATAAATATATAATATATATATTTATGGTGATTAACCTATTTCTACTTTACTCTCAAATCCTACAGGCTGTGTCAGAGAAGAAATGTGTCTTTCTTCTCTGATAAATATTAAATATTCAGATAAAATTTACCAGACCAAAAATAGCCAAGTCCAGCCCCAGAGAATGGAATGGTAGACAAAAATTCTGGTTCGTGAGTTAGATTTAGTGCTCTGATGGAAATAGGAATTTATCTCCCTAAAAAGGCAGATTATATATTTTTATATATAATCTATTAATTAATATAATGTTTATTATAACATGTTATAATATTGGTGTTAATATAATTAATATATTCATAAATTATTTTTATTAATTTATATAATTTATATATAGATATTTAATATGTTAAATATATAATATAAAATATATTTTAAATTTTTATTTTAACAATTCATCAGTATTTTTTTATGAACTCATATGTGATGTTTAGTGTTCTTTCGGACATTAGAAATTGGTGTTTAAACCCACCACCCTATCTCTCTTTATTCTAGTTTTATCAGCTAATACTTTGCCAAAAATCTAAGCTAGTGTAGCTCTGTTCCTGGGCATAACCAGCATCCTAAATAGACACATGCCTGTACCACTTGCCAGCTTTATATTCTGAATTTAGATTTGATCAAACACTGTTCCTGGATTTTGACAGGAACAGAAGACTCCTGAATCAAAGGTGAAGGATTTTATTACTCATGGCCCAGAAAATAATATGGGCATCAGTATATTCATGTCCATTTTTTTTACTGCTATTTTAGGAGATAATGTAGATAGTCTCACATACGTATCTACATATATATATATATATATATATATATATATATATATATATATATATATATTATGGGATATGTGATTAGGAACCCAAAGTTTAAGAACCTGAGTATTTTGTACTAGTCAATAAAGCACTCCTGCACTTTCCTCTGAAGAGAAATCCTATTTCTATTTTCCAGTGCTGAAAGTGCTCATAAATATAGCAGTTAGTGCTTCACTTGCAAGACATGCAGAAATTCAAGGAACTCATGGAAAGTTGTTCCCCAGCAAGATGAAGAATATATAATTATTTTTTAAAAAATTAAATTCTTGCCAAATTCCTTCCTCTTCCATCACCACCAGCAACCCCCTTCAACTTTTCCATGAACTTCAATTAATAGATTAAGGAAAATATATTTGGTCAAATAGGCATTACAATGTTATGTCTAAGATTTTACAGAAATTTGGAAAGAATTGGAAAAATTCGTAAAAGGGTACAAGAAAAACATGGCTGTTATGAAAACAGTGTAATATTTTATCTGTTATTATTATGAAAAATTGCTGTTCAGGGATTCTAGAAGATAAACAATTTCAAGAACTTTAACATTTAAACTTGACTAGTGGCCAGTTGCTACAGTTTATTTTTTAATTGTATGAAAATAATATCAATAGAACTAAATTTATACATTAATGTGTATTTAAGTAAACACAGTCTCCCATAATTTCTTCTTATATATTTAATACTCTAAAACTTAAGCATTCATGTCAAAATTAGAAATAAAATGGCCATATTTTAAGGGTTGTCATTTTTTTGTTTTGAAAATTAGAGAAAGTGACTTGATGAATTGTCTACATTATATAAGAAACAAAACAGCACATTGAAACATTAAAAAGTTAGATGGTTCAAAACTTATTAATCCAAAATTTATAACAAAGTTATTCTTAATTTTGGTGAGAAAAGCATACTTTTGAATAAGTTTGTTACTCATAGTAATTTGACCACTCTACCATAATAGAACCAGTATTTTTTTCTTATTCAGTTTTTTTTTTAAAGATTTGAAAGCAGTAGCATTAAAATTGAACAATCATGAAAAATCCTGATGATAATCTCAGAAAAATATAAAAATACATAACGGTAAATGTTTGAGGTTTCTGCGTCTCTGAACAAAAAAAGAAAAAAGAAGAAGTTAAAGCTGTTAGTTAAACTTGTTAAATAAGTTGGTTTGAAAACCCAAGCTGTTAAAAACTGTAAAATTTGACAAAATTTTTTATACTTTTGAGAGAAAGCACTAGATGCAAAAGCAAGGGCCAAAAGAGACTCAAGCATAATGTTGGTATTATTAGTCTGTCTCTAAAATAGTCTTCATTAACAAGACAAAATTACAAAATTGGATTTACTTTGTTTCAATAAGCTCTGCCATATAAAGATATTTTCCTTGTTTTGAAGTGTCTTTTCTCTTTCTTTTATCAGTTTAGAGTAAGTTATTTGAGAAGTTTCTATTACTGAGAAAGAATCGAAGAATGAGTATTAAAAGAAAATTCCACCACATTTTAGCTCTTCCATCATACACCTGCTCATACACACCCTCCGTTTCATATACTTGATAATCTACCCATGTAGGGAGACAAATCCCTGATTCCATCAGAGTACTAAATCTAACTCATGAACCAGAATTTCTGTGTCTATCATACCATTCTATGGGTGCAGATTAGGTGGTTATTGACCTAGTAAAATTTAAACTAAAAGACACATTTCTTCTCTGACACAGCCAGTAGTATATGAGAATAAAGTAGGACTAGGTTAACCACCATAAAAAGTCATATTTGAAAAAAGGACAATGAGAAACACATGAATTTATGGGTGCATAATTATCACAACCTAATACCAGAAATAATGAAGATCTTCTCCTCTGAGAATGGGGTAAATTTCTCAATGAGCTCATCTAGCAAATCCTTATTTTGCTTTATGAAAGAAACTCCTTTCCATCTTTATCTCCACTCTTGGTTCTGAACTTTAAGAGAATTGATCTTAATCATTTTTTTGTTTATATTTTTCATGTGTCCAAACTGAAGTAGTTAATAATCAAGATACCACATGATCCAAGAAAGTCACTGATGCTACAGCTATTTTCTTCACATTTCACATAAGAAGAAGGAGTAAAATTGGGAAGCCCAGTGAAATGACATCTGCTTACATCCATTGGCCATCTCTAGCTGCCAAGGAAGCTGAAAAAATATAGTTGTTTTTTTTTTTTTTTGGCCAAGTATGTTGTTTATTAGCATAAAATTATGGTGCTGCAAGTAAGATTGAATGGAAACATAAATATTGGCACAGTAACTAGTAATCTATGAAACAAAGCAAAACATCAAATTAATCCTCTTTCTGCAACTGTGGTGTTCTCTTCTCGTTTTCCTGGTGAATCCTTGGTAGCACTATCCACTCTATGAGCAATAGAAATCTGACAGTAATTTTTGATGTGTATTTTTCTCTCTCCATTTCCAAACATGAAAATATTATCAGAATTCTCTTTCTTTTTTATAATGTCAGCAAGATAATGTGCTGATAGCATAATAAGGTTCGGGGAAGGCATATCTCACACATGAGCCTGAAAACCCAGTCATCACACTTGTGAACTGCAAAAAGATCTCTCAGGATGTGTAACTACCTTCAACCTGGGTCCTTTAACTGCATGACACTCTAGCTCCAGCTACATGCTTTTTCCTTGCATTTTCAATCCACAACCACTAAAACCTATGAGATATACCCATGATCAGTTTCTCATTAATTTCTTAATCCTTTGCAATCTGTTTTCTGTTGCTTTTCTCCAATCTGAACGAATACCCCTTTAAATGGTATTCGGGGGCATCAACTTTCTAAATCAAGTAAAACTTCTAATTTTCATTTTATTTATTCTCACTGAAGCTTAAGACTCTATTGCTCACCTCCACCATCTTGAACCTTTTTTATCCTTTTGATTCTACTTTTACCATCTATTCATTCTTCCTTCTTCTAACTTTCTAAGAGCTCCTCTTTCTCCTCTATGTCAGTTAACTCACTTGTATTTAGAATACTATTCTTTATTATTGCCTTAGAAAGCATAAATAATCATCTCTCTCCTTTATATTTGACAACTTTATATAAAATAGGTAATCTCAACAATATTCAAATATACTGTATTAAGCAAAGTGGCTCTCAAAAGATGTCTATACTCTGATCCCTAGAATGTGTTTGCATATTAGATGAACTAGAATGGATTTTTAAATGTAAATAAGGTTATAGACTTTAAAATAAGATGATTATACTGTATTATCCAGTTGGCCCAGTCTAATCATATAAATCCTTAAAGGAAGGAGTGTAGTAGAAAAAAATGGTGTAATTTAGAAGTATAAGAGAGACTTGACTTGGCCAAGCTGGAAGGGGTAAGTGGAAAGCATGCAAATAAATGGAGACAATCCCTGGGAGCAAAGATTTGCTCCCAGATGACCAAAAAGAAATGAGAACCAGAGTCCTACAACCTCAAGAAACAAAATTCAGCCAATACCCTGAATGGGCTGAGAAGCAGATATTTCCTTAGAGGTTCCAGCAGGGAAAGCAGCCTTGCAAAAACTTGATTTCTGTCTCTTAGAGTTTTGACCTACAGATAGTATGTAATAATATATTTATGTCATTTTGAGCTGGTCAGTTTGTGGTTTGCCATGGCAATAATAGAAAATTAATTACACGCAAAATACCTTCTCATCTTAACACAAATAAAGGAGATTCTGGGAATTTGGAGCCTGAATATGGCTCTCCTCCACTCCCCAGCCATACTTAGGTTATTTTTGTCTCTCCTGAGCCCAGTGGTCTCAGGAGAGTCCACTTGCAGGCTATTAGTGGGGACTGAGGTCTCAAGGTTTGCAGAGGTCCCTTTAAAAAGTGATGTGGGGGACAAGAAATTTTCTGCAATAAGACCAAAAAGTCCAGAGGCCTTAATGGAAGAAAGCCTCTTGCTAGGAGCTTTTTGTGGGGGAATTAATGAAATCTGGGCATAATGCCATAGTCTTTTGTGAGTGTCAGAATGCTAGAAAGATACTAAAAGTGCAAGCTGGGTCTTTCCAAAATGCCAGAAGGGAAAAAGCATGTTTGTCTTCATTACATATAAAACAGGAAAGTATAGAAAGGCCCACAAGGGGAAAGATAAACTGCAAGAGCCCTAAGCAGAGGTTAGCACTTTGCCCTTAGTTCACAAATGCAGTGTGGCCAGTCCTTTTAATTTTGTCTGACGTTTAGACATGAGTCCCAATATATCCAACAAATAAGTCCATAAATACATATAAAAGTGCATACATAAATGTATAAAAATCTTCTCTTTTGATAGGCTCCTCACATAAATAAAAAATAAACAGACCGAATAATCAAAACACATACCCCGTAATGCAGAATTAGTAGGGAGAAGTGATCAAAATCTTGGATTAAAATACAAACCAAACACCTAAGCACTTGGAAGTCCTTTATTTTTAATTTTTAAATTTATTTATTTTAAAGACAGGGTTTTGCTTTTTCATGCAGGCTGGAGTGCAGTGGCATGATCTTGGCTCACTGCAGACTCGAACTCCTGGGCTCAAGTGATCCTTTTGCTTCAGCCTCCTGAGTCTCTAGGATGACAGATGCCTGCCACCATGCCTGGTTATTTTTAGGTTTTAGTTTTTTGTAGAGATAGGGTCTTGCCATATTGTCTAGGCTGGTCTCAAACTCCTGGCCTTGAACAATCCTCATCTCGGCCTCCCAAAGTGTTGGAATTAAGGGTGTGAACCACTACGCCTGGCCAAAAGTTCTAGCTACAACATTATAAAGTGTTCTGGGAGCATAGTCAAATTTAGAAAATTTAGTTTATGAATTAAAAGAGAGGATGATCAGAATTGAATGCTGAATTGAATAACTGAGAAAATGAGATGCAAGAAATATCTCAAAGAACAGACAAGTAGCCGGGCGCGGTGGCTCAAGTCTGTAATCCCAGCACTTTGGGAGGCCGAGGCGGGTGGATCACGAGGTCGAGAGATGGGGACCATCCTGGTCAACATGGTGAAACCCCGTCTCTACTAAAAATACAAAAAATTACCTGGGCATGGTGGCGCGTGTCTGTAATCCCAGCTACTCAGGAGGCTGAGGCAGGAGAATTGCCTGAGCCCAGGAGGCGGAGGTTGCGGTGAGCCGAGATCGCGCCATTGCACTCCAGCCTGGGTAACAAGAGTGAAACTCCGTCTCAAAAAAAAAACAAAAAAAAAAAAAAAAAAAAAACAAAAAAAAAAACCAGACAAGTAAACAAGCTGAATGAATTACACAGTAGATCTAAGAGGCCGAATGTGACTAATAAGTTCTGATGGAGAAAAGGGAATAGCAGGAAAAGAGTAAGCAAACAATACAAGAAAATTTCCTTGAGCTGGAAAGAAGTCTGAATTTGTAGGTCTATAGTTTCACATATGTTATAGGCTGCATTAAAAAGAAAAGGATAGCAGAAACCTAACTATAATGACTTAGAGAAGTACGGTGTTTATTTTTATCACATTAGAAGATGTCAGAATTTTAATCCAGACCTGGAATGGTGACACAACAGCTCATGGGTATCCAGAATTTATCCTTCTTTCCTTCTTTCTTCTTGTTTTTTTTTTTTTTTTTTTTTTTTTTTCGAAGTATCTATCTTGTCACCCAGGCTGGAGTGCAGTGGTGTGATCTCGGCTCACTGCAACCTCGGCTTCCTGCTTCCTGGGTCAAGCGATACTCAGCTTCCCGAGTAGCTAGGACTACAGGTTCTTGCCACCAAGCCCAGCTAATTTTCTGTATTTTTAGTAGAGATGGGGTTTTACCGTATTAGCCAAGATGATCTCTATCTCCTGACCTCGTGATCTGTCCACCTCACCCTCCCAAAGTGCTGGGATTACAGATGTAAGCCACCGCACACAGCCATCCAGAATTTTTCTACCTTTTGCCTCTCTGTCCTTAATATGTGCCATTTGTCTTTATGCTCCCAAGATGCACAGTATCAGAACTTCCTACCAGTAGTGAATCGTGAATGGCAAGAGCTTTCACCACATAAAGTCTTATGTTTAAAATGGGAAGTGGAATATGCTACTAAGACAACATTTACGTCATAACTGTTAGAATGATAATAAATGTTGTGTTCATAAATATTTGAAATACTAACATAAAACCTGACATTTCAATAATTTATATCAACAAAGATTTATATGTCTGTTAATTTGCTGCACATTTCTTTTCACTTGGTATCAGACAAGAGGAGCAAACCATATTTTGTTTCTACTAAATGCTGTACCTGAGGCAGAGAAAAGATTAGGTGGTAGAAACTTCCAATGTTCCTTAAAGCTTCTGCTTAGACAAACATGCATCACATATGTTCACAGTCTATGGATCAAGGCAAGTCACATGGACAAGGCTGACAGTTAAGAAAGAGGTGTATTTTGTCTGAAAGGAGTTGCTCTCTGTCACATTGCAATTCATACAGATGTCTGATCTTCTCAGAGGAAAGGAAATAAATGTTAGGAAAATAATTTTTTCCCATGAGTATAAATGTATAATTAGAAGAAAATTTAGTACAGTAAATGATACAGTGAGCTTTGAGGTCAAACAAACTTGATTTAATTCCGGCTCTGTTGATTATAGGTTGTTTCTAAGCCTTCAACTTCTTATTGGCAAAATATGTTAATATCTATAATAAATGTTCTATTATAAAACATTTATGCCTTAAAATCCTTTGAAAATGGCAGGCACATAGTCACTGCCTAACGATTTCTTAAATCTTAGACCATATAAACATAATCAATCTTATTTTTCAATGGGAATATCAACCAACTTGCTGATAAGTTTGTGATAAATATATGAATTATCTGGATTTTCATGTTATATCTTGTTCAGACAGAAAACGTTAAAGTTTTGGCATTGGTATGGGAGATTAGAAGTTAAATAATCTAAATAGCAGTGTAAACAAGTCATGTTAAATTTAAAAAGCTGAATATTTCTATAGTCATATTTGGCCTTACACAACTGTATATCATTTATGAATTTTCATGAAATGACTTTATTTCAAGAATATAAAGATTGATTGCCATTTTTCAGATTGGGAACAGTTAAATATACATATGCATATCCAGTCATTCTCTGATCTTACAGAAGATATCCAAACCATATTTATAAATTTAATAATAAAAGGTACTACTGGTTATTCAGGATTTTAGCCCATTTATTTACTTCTATGGTAACAATCCTGTATAGTTTTTCAAACTACTCATAAACAACTTTTGACAAAAATGAGATGAGGTTCAATGTTGTGACTTCTGATTTTGGAAAGAAACTAGGCTATCGATTTATGTTCCTTTAAGTTTCTTTCTTTATTGATTAGTCCATTTTTCCTTAGCTCAATTTTTTGATGTGGTTTGTTTAGTTGACAAATTTAAGAAACTATAATGAGATTAAATTAAATCTTCATTCAGCATTCTTTTCATTATCTTTAATTTTGTACTCCCTGGTACAGATTTTTTCTTTCTCCTATTTATGCAATTAATTAGACTCCCCAGAGCTTTCTCTTTCCTTCATCAGTATGATAGTTTAAAATTACAGATGTATGTAGTAGTAAGTAACTAAGGATATTTGGTGCATCATATTAGCACTGAAGTAAAATATAGCATTTTTTTCTGAAAATGCAAATATCTGGACGGTTTAGAGACTAACTTGTGGATGTGTTTATAATACATATTATAGAAAAATTTTTAAAGTAATTTGGTATGACAAATCGAATTTCATATTCTAATGAATGTCCCAAGGATCACAAGGTAGCTATTGCATTTGACTGTTAAGTGCCTTTTTTTAATCCCGTTTTTCCTCTTCTAATCAGAGATCGAGGTTTCTGTCTATAGGTACAGATGTGTGTTTTAGATTCAGACACTTGTAGTATCTCATGCTTTGGAAAATCATTAATGCTCTAGTGGAAAGCTACAGACCCAGGCAAGACTAGAATCTGTTTCTTTGGGGTGGCTATGTAGACACTGGAAAAAGAAACTCTTATTTCTGCAAAAATTGCCATGCTAAGAGATGTGTGTCTGAAACCTTTGGTAGCTGACTAGATCCTTGTTCTAGTCTTGAGGCTCTGGAACTTGCAGCAGTTCTTTAGATCTTGTAGCAACCATGAGATCTACCCAATCAAGAGAACCAATGTCTTTGTTTTTTATTGCATGTGTTAACCAAATCTCTGTCATTTGTAGTCAACACAGTCATTTTTAAAATAAATACTAAGGGTTCTCACTTTGATAAATGATTAAGTATCAATTTCCAAAACATTAAGTATCTTTCCCGCCCTTGGTAAATTGAGAGTGATTGTCTCAAAGACCTGGTTCAGGTCAAGAAAAGATGAGTTAATGGTACATGACTCCGTTGTGTTGTAGATTGCAAGTGGAGAGGAAGGGAGGCTGCACCGGCATAGTTTCTGAACTTGTTACAAACATTTTATTTTTCAGCTAGAAATAAGAAAAGTAATACAGTAAATCTGTGTCATAAATTAATTTATATTGATTCAAATATACCTGTCTCTCTACTCCTTCTTCATATTCAACAATAAATAAGAGAAAGGGAAGGAGGGAGAGAAAGATGAAGAAAGAGAGGATCTTTGTTATTTGTGTGTGCCTGTGTGTGAGGCCAAGTAAAATCAAATCGAGAGATGAAAGAATATGGTTAATACAGAAAATTTTACAATTCTTGAACTTTTTACCCTACTATTCTTTTTTACTCCTTCCTCCCTTTTTGTTTCTGTGGTTAAAATATAATCTAATGCTTATTTAAAGATGTTACGATGTCCTGAATGATATTGCCTAGGTTCTTCTAGGTATTTATGGTTTTGGGTCTTACATTTAAGTCTTTAATTCATCTGGAGTTAATTTTTGTATAAAGAATAAGGAAGGGATCCAATTTCAGCTGTCTTCATATGGCCAGCCAGTTTTCCCAACACCATTTATTAAATAAGGAATCCTTTCCCCATTGCTTCTTTTTGTCAGGTTTGTCAAACATCAGGTGGGTGTAGTGTATGGTGTTACTTCTGAGGCCTCTAATCTGTTCCATTGGTGTATATCTCTATTTTGGTACCAGTATCATGCTGTTTGGGTTACTGTAGCCTTGTAGTATTGTTTGAAGTCAGGTAGCATGATGCCTCCAGCCTTGTTCTTTTTGCTTAGGATTGTCTTGGGTATGCAGGCTCTTCTTGGTTTTATATAAAGTTTAAAATAGCGTTTTTTCTAATTCTGTGAAGAAAGTCAGTGGTGGCTTAATGTGGATAGTATTGAATATATAAATTACTTCGGGCAGTATGGCCATTTTCACAATATTGATTCTTCCTATCTATGAGCATGGAATATTTTTCCATTTGTTTTTGTCCACTCTTATTTCCTTGAGAAGTAGTTCATAGTTCTCCTTGAAGAGGTTCTTCATGTCCCTTGTAAGTTGTATTCCTAGGTATTTTATTCTCTTTGTATCATTTGTGAATGAGAGCTCGCTCTTTATTTATTACTGGTCAGAACATAGTCATGGGCAAAGACTTCATAACTAAAATACCAAAAGGAATGTTAACTAAAACCAAAATAGACAAATGGGATCTAATTAAACTAATGAGCTTCTGTGCAGCAAAAGAAACTATTATCAGAGTGAACAGGCAACCTATACAATGGGAGAAAACTTTTGCAATCTATCCATCTGACAAAGAGCTAATATCCAGAATCTACAAAGAACTTAAACACATTTCAAGAGAAAAGCAAATAACACTATCAAAAACTAGGTGAAGCATATGAATAGACATTTCTCAAAAGAGGACATTTATGCAGCCAGCTAACATAAAAAAAGCTCATCATCACTGGTCATTAGATAAGTGCAAATTAAAACCACATTGAGATGACATCTCATGTCAGTTAGTATGTTAATTATTAAAATGTCAGGAAACAACAGATGCTAGAGAGAGGATGTGGAGAAGGAGTGTAAATCAGTTAATCCATTGTGGAAGACAGTGTGGCAATTCCTCAAGAATCTAGAACTAGAAATACCATTTGACCCAGCAATCCCATTACTGGGTATATACCCAAAGAATTATAAGTTATTCTACTATAAAGACACATGCACACCTATGTTTATTGTGGCACTATTTACAATAAGAAAGACTTGGAACCAACCCAAATTCCCATCAATTATATACTGAATTTAAAAAAATGTGGCACATATACACCATGGAATACTATGCAGTAATAAAAAGGATGAGTTCATGTCCTTTGCAGGGACATCAATGAAATTGGAAACCATCATTCTCAGCAAACTAACAAAAGAACAGAAAACCAAACACCACATATTCTCACTCATAAGTGGGAGTTGAACAATGAGAACACATGGACATGGGGAGGGGAACTCATACACTGGGGCCTGTTGGGGGGCTGGGAGCTAGGGGAAGGATAGCACTAAGAGAAATACCTAATGTAGATGATGGGTTGATGGGTGCAGTAAACCACCATGGCAGGTGTATACCTGTGTAACTAATCTGCACATTCTGCACATGTATTCCAGAACTTAAAGTATAATTTAAAAAAGACATTAAAACACAAGGTTTTATTATCACATCAACTAGTGGTACACCATTAAGACACTATCAAGGATAATAATTCTGACTCCACTTTATGATTTAATTGTAGCATCTAAATCATATGTAAACTATGACTCCTTTGTTTTGAAAGCATTTCAGCTTTCCAAGTCCATGTTAAAAGAAAGCATAGAGAAGTAAAGGAGTGAGAAGCAAAAAACATGGGAAAAATTAGGTTTTGACTGAGTTTAGACACATTTTTAAAAAGCATTGCAAACTCAGTGCCAAAAGGGTTGGTGTCCACTCTCATGTCCCAGAGTAGTAGGAAGACATCTCACAATGAATTCATCAAGGATTACTTAGTTACAACAAACAATTTTAGGGGTTTATAATTAATAATAAGTGTTCAAATTGAAGAATAAATTGTTATTCTTGCCCCCAACTTGTTTGTTTACCAATGAATGTGAGTGAGTAGCTTTTTTTGGTGTGTTTTGCTCAAAACTTTCTGATTAATAACTTGGTCCGATATCAAAAAAAAAAAAAAAGAGAAAAATTGCAGAAAAAGGTTTGGATAAAGCTTCTAGTAAAATACAAAGATGAGTAATAATCGAGTACATTTTAATATATGACAGAAAATTTCAAACACTCACTAAATAAGATAATGCAACAAACCCTTATGACATCATACAACTTCAACAATTATATGCCTTGAGCCAGGAAAAGGAGAGAAAAATACAGCACCTAACAATCAGAAGCTTTGGTTCGTGCTTTGAACAGTCAGAATAACACCAAGCTTTGACTTCATGATCAGTTCTGATAGACATAATGAGAATCATAATAACTAGATACTGTTTGATCTATATTCAGGACTATTCTTGAGCCCAGTAAAGAGCTAAGATCAATATAAGACTAGAGACTGACCAGGGTTTTAGGCATGATGCCCTGCACTATGGAAAATGGTCCATCAACCATTTAAGACTAAGTAATCTAATTCATATTATTTTTAAACTCTGACTAAAAATGCAAACCATTTCATTGTGAAAGTTACCAGCAGGAAACAGAGTAAACCAGAAATAGCAACTGGAACTCAGAGAACACCAGTCATTATTACAGAATGTCATATGAAAGGGATCAGAACAGTAAAAGTTAGAATGTCATTTCCATGTTTTTTTTTTTTTTTCTTTCTCTAGGATTCTTTTAGATTTTTTCTTTCTTTTTTTATGCAAGCTTGAATTGCAATTTTGAATTGTGTTAGAGAATCTGGGCTATAAAAAGACTTTGCTTAAACTCATTAAACTGTAAAACTGCTTGTATGCTTGTATCTTTGCCAATTTTCAATCTGAAAAACTAAAAGGCATGTTTTTAGCTATGAAAAATGAGTAAGATTACTTATTGGAATTTGGGCACGTTGTTCTTTGACTTAGAAAGAGTCTGAGAATGGCATCAAAATGAACAATAAATGCCTACCGTAAGGCTTTCTCTGTTCAATACTTCTTGCTCATGACTGTTCTATTCAAGTTGTAGAATAATAAAGCTTAGAGAATGTTCTGCTTTGAGGAAGCTAAGATTCCATAAACAGTTTTATATTAGTATAAAGATACAACCAGGAATTAAAATGTATTTAGCCATCTTGATAGTCCTTTGCTAAATTAGATCTTCATGTCATTTCTCTGCTTTGTATTATAATTTTTAAAGTAATAATGTTTTACCATTTACTAAGGTCCTGTATATATACATGGGACAAGCACTATTCAAAATAATTTATATTTAATAAATTATTCAATATTCACAGCAATCCTATAAGAAGTACAATATTATTAGGTTCCTTCTTTGTACTGATAATGAAAGATTTCTGAAGCACAGAAATGTTAAGTATTTTTCCCCAGAGCACAGAATTGGTAAGGAGCTGAGCAGGGATTCAACTTCAGCAATCTGTTTCTAGGCCCTAACCATTAACCTAGAGACAGACAAAAAGCAGCAACATGAAAATAAACAATCAAAAGTTGAAAAACATTTTCAGTTGGTAGTTATTATAAATACAACCACTGGCTTCTATAGTTCCTAGATTCAAAGGAATAACAAAGGGAGCCAGAAATTGCAAATGCAAACATTTATGGCTTTTTCCATTTCAGTGGTGACGATAACACTTTGTTTTAGGGTTTACATAAGATGATTAAAAAAAAAAAAAAAAAAAAAACTGTAAGGATAAGACTAGAAAGCCTCCTCCCCCCACCAAAAAAAGAAGGGATGGATTTAAATAAAAATTCAAAAAATCACTTTGTTTCATTTCCTCAAAAAATGTAACAGTTTTCAGATTTTTCAAAACACTTTTTGGGGAAATAAAAGCACTAGAATCAGAATCAGCCAAAGTAGAATGTGTTAGCATAGTAGAAGGAAGGCAAAGGAAGACCTATACATTTGTATAGAATGATGGCAGATGCTGTATGCTGTGCTGTACTTCCTGGGATTCACCAAGGCAGAAGTGCTAGAGAATTGACAACCATTGTTCTGCAGTCATCAAACAATACATTCACATATAAGTATTCCAGCTCTCTCATTCTTCAAGTAGCATAACTAGGTTTGACATCATTTCCCACATTTTTCTTACAGGATTAAACTTCATTTAGTCACAGTGATATCTGGCTTGTTGATGTCCTCTCTCTCTCTCTCTCTCTCTTTTTTTTTTTTTTTTTTTTTTTTTTTTACTATTTTTTGGAATATTTATTGGTGTCTAACAAACTGCTTCTAGTATTCCTGGCTTCACCAGGAATAATTTTACTGAATTTTTCAATTTTTATAAATTACACATTTGGACAAAGCCCAGCTGTCCATTTCTTCTGATTCATATCGTGTACACTGGGGACACTCAGTGGTATTCA
The DNA here is from genome assembly GCF_048565385.1 of Saimiri boliviensis. NCBI lineage: Eukaryota > Metazoa > Chordata > Mammalia > Primates > Cebidae > Saimiri > Saimiri boliviensis. Next base: position 56,160,314 of record NC_133453.1, on the reverse strand, counting down.
TCTGGTGGGTGTGATGGTACTGAGGATCCAAAATACTTTTGCTGACTTTGCTCACATTCCGAGTGCCTCTGTGAGGACAGCTGGAAAAGTGAACCCAGCTGGATCTCTCTCCCCCTCCGTGAACTATTAGGACCCTCCCACTTGGTCTCTCTAACAGGCAATTGGACTTCATACATGGCTGCTTACTGCCTTGATGCCAAATATTTCAAGAGACATAGGTGAAGCTGCCAGTCTCTTAAGCTTTTGACCTAGAAATTGGCATGGTGCCCCTCTGCCGTAGGTTAAGGGAGCAGGGCATCATGCTCAGTTGAAGGGGTGACCTCTCAATCTTAGGAACAGAAATCTGTGGGGACATCTCTAATCTGCCGCATTCCTTTCTCCTTACTCTCTTTCACTTTTTTCACCTCCTAGTGATTTAAATTTGTATAACTCAAAAACTACCTGCTCTAAAATTACTGTCGCAGTGTTTGTGGTGGAAACCATACCAAGAGGAGGACGTTTGTGTTTGGCCATATTCTTTTGATCCTTATCCATGGTGAAATGGCTCTTACTGCTTCTTTTTCATTAAATAGATCATGAGTGAGAGATGTTAGCTGATTTATCTAATAAACACTTAGGACTTGAATGAAGTTTTTCAAACCATAACTGTAATGTTTTTGCCACTGTACCTAAGGATGAAATAAGGAGAATAAACCTGAAAAGCGTCATTTAGTTAAAGCTAGAAACACCAAGTAGTTACTGGCTTTTATTTTTTAACTCACTTGATTCAATTCAATTTGATAATTAAAAAAAAAAATCTTTCTTTTCTGATAATTTCTCCAATGATCCTATCAATTGACATGGAGTTAAAGGGTTGGATAATTAACTTACTTGACTGCAGTATCCCTGATTCTTTGATTTTCCCAGGAAGTAGAAAAGAAGGAAGATTAACTTTTGCTGCATACTTCCACTATTTCAAGCACTGTGCTGTTCACATTCACTGCTCTTTTATTTAATCCTCACATCACAGATAATATCCACATTTTTTTTTAGATGAAGAAACTGCTTCAAACTAAGGTAGCAAGCAGGGATTTTGATGCAGTCTGTCTGGCCACAGAGTCAGAGAGATTCAACTATATTTTACTCTCCCCAATAAGAAGAAAATGCTTAGTGGCAATTTCTCTGTAGGGGAAGTGAATTGCAGGCCTTTGGAAACCATGAGATTCTTTTGCACTGCAACTAGTAGTTTTAGTGTCCTGCTGGGGAAGTTGAAGCAATTTTCTCCTGCATGATAGGTCCATAGATTTTATTATTATTTTTAAACAGCTCCTATTGAGGTCAAGTTTGACCTACTCCTGATATGATTGCTTTTCTGCTTCTCCATGTTTTCTGTGCCTGCTTTTATTCTTGACTGTCCAGTCTTACAAATCAGTGGTTTTTATTTTCTAAGTATTCATAAACTAGTTCTTGCCCTTGCTCTCAAGCTTATTGTGCTTCAAATGTCATTGTAGAATCTTAACACTCCAATTAGAGACTGTACATTTTTAAAAATCTGCATGAAGAAGCCCCTGATACTCTTGCTAACATGTCATAAATTTTTAAAATTTGTTACCAATATTATGGATTTAAAAAGTGATATATTATTGTTTTAAGTGGCATTTATCTGATTACAAATAAAACTAAATAATTTTTGTTTTCCAATTTTTCTTTTTTAGAATTGAATTATTTTATTAACATTCTCAAATTGCAAACTTTCTATGTGTATTAAAGATTTGTATTTTGACTGACATAGAAGTTGCAGCATTTTTTTTTTCATAATTTGTAATTTGCCTTTTAATGCAGTTTATGGTATGGTTTGTCATTGAAATATTTTAAATTTGTATGAACTCAAGTTTATTAATATTTTCCTTTATGAGTTCTGGCTTTTCTATTTTATTTAAGAATAAGTAACACAATGTGATAGAAATATTCTATTAAATTCATTATTATTACATTTAAATATTTTGTCTTAGATGACATATTTCTAATATATAGCTAATTATATGTATAGTCTATCTTTCCCAATAAAATCAAACTTTATTGAAAATCATATCCTTACTTTCTCTATATGCATATATAATCCCGTATCTTTTATTCTAATTCTGGTTGCCATTCTGTTCCAATCATTTTTCTTTTTTATTTTTCTGTAGTGCAGTGTCATAATCATAGTACACTGTAACCTCAAACTCCAGTGTTCAAGTGATCCTCCTGCCTCAGCCTTCCAAGTAGCTGGGACTACAGACAGAGGACAACATGCATGACTAGTTCATTTTTATTTTTGGAGAGACAGATAGGGTCTTGCTCTGTTGCCCAGGCTGTTATGAACTCTAGGACTCAAGTGATCCCCCTGGTTAAGTTTTGCAAAGTGCTGGAATAACAGCTGTGTACCACCATATCCAGTCCTCTTTCTTTTTAATAGCAATAGTTGCAGGATTAAATTCCTCAATGCACTGCTTTATTTGATCTCAGAATCTTTGATATTTTCTATTTTCATTATAATTTAGTTTCAAACATTTAACAAGTTCCACTGTGAAGTCTAATTTAACCTGGGAGTTGCTCATAAGTGTATATTTTAATTTCCAAATGTTGAAATCTATTTGGTCAAAAAATTATTCTTGTATAATTTTAATACTTTTAAACATATGAGAGCTTGTTTAATGGCTCTGCATGTGCTTTATATAGTTGTCTACGCTCTTAAAAATTGTGTATTCTAAAAGTCAACTTCATGAAAACAGAGTAGAATGGGTGAGGGGAGGCCATTACCAGTACCTTTGGGGAAGGGAAATTGGGGAGATGGTCAGCGAAGGGTGCAAAGCTTCAGTCACAAAATGAATAAGTCCTAGAAATTTACAATAACATATAGTACCTATAATTAAAAATGCTGTATTGTAGGCATTAAGATTTGTTAAAAGGATAGCTCTTATGTTAAATGTTCTTACAACAAAAAGAAACAAAAATTTTGCAGGTGATTGATATATTTTATGGCATTGCTTATGGTTTCACAGGTATATACTTTATGTTCCTTAAGGTATGTACATTAAATATGTACAAGTTTTGGTATGTTAATAATACTCAATTAAAAGCAAAAAGATTTTAAAAACCAACAAAATACAACAAATGTTAAGAATAGTAGTAGACTTATGTGTATATTTTAATAGTGTTTGTAGAAAAAAATATACGCATGTAAGTTTCAAAAGTTTACATGCATAGAGAGTCATATATGGAATAACATATACCAAACTTTGATACTTGTTTCATTTGAGAACACATAGAAATGAAGAAGAGAAAGAAGAATTTATGCACTTATTTATGTATGTGCTACTGCATTATTTTATCTAAATGTATTATTTTTGTACTTTGGATATAAGTAAGTATAAAGCTAAGAACACCTCATTGTAATCATAAAAACTCAGTAAGTAAAAATAATTATGTAATTACAGTACATTCTTTTTTTTCATTTTCATGGTTTTCTCTTTTTATCTTTTGTAAATATGCATTTCTAAATAAAACACAGGTAAACTCCAACTTAGCCAATATATATAAAGGTTTATATAAATAATATGGAGTGTTAAGAATAACAAGGAATCTGTAGAAGACCGTGTTACCTAATAATAGTGTACACTGGGAAATATTGAAAATTCACATAGTTATATTTAAAGTATTTTTTTCCTACAAACACTCTTAAAATGTACACATAAGTCTACTACTATTCTTAACATTTGTTGTATTTTGTTGGTTTTTAAAATCTTTTTGCTTTTAATTGAGTATTATTAACATACCAAAACTTGTACATATTTAATGTACATACCTTAAGGAACATAAAGTATGTACCTGTGAAACCATAAGCAATGCCATAAAATATATCAATCACCTGCAAAATTTTTGTTTCTTTTTGTTGTTTTTATTGAATTTTGAGCTTTTACATTTTTAAATTATTAGCTGCTGATAGCTTTCTAGATGTGATTTAGTATTTGTCCACAATATTTCTGGAAAATATTTACGGTAACCTTCAACTGAATGCAAGTTTAATTTTGAACCATTTCTTATAGATACCAAATGTTCCATCACACTTGACTCAGTTTTGAATGTTAACCAGCCAGCACTGGCATTCTGGCTGTTTTTGCAATTAACCTCCGTCCTATTGACAACAGCACTTTTAATTATTATATTCCATATTTATGAAATAGACTATCTCAACTGAAATAATAGGCTATTGATTCGAATAACCATTTTAAATGCAATTGAAAATCCAATCAGTTTTTTTAAAACTGCTGAATATTCATTTACTATACTTTTGTGCTCATTAATAACAGACCTTGATTCATCTTAGAAACATTTGACAATATTCTATTTAGTATTCATTAGATAACAAACACAGCACTACCATTTTGTTATTTCATCAAGAGTTGAAAGAGACTGCCTTTATGGAATATCTTAAACATGCTTTTTGTTTCTTTTGATACAGTTTATCAAACTGTATTGGAATGTGTCATCTGTTGGTGGAAAATATATCCACTTTCATGACTAAGATACTCCATACTCAGTTTGACTCAATAGTTAGAGCATCAGACATAGGGTTATCCAAATTAATTCATGTGCTACATTGATACATTTTATTTGAGTAATTCAAGGAGTGGCTGTGTGAAGGAATGCTTTCTTTTATATCTCTTCTGAGTTTGTAATAGAGTCTTTAAGGTATCTGATCACATTTTACTTAAAAATAAGTATTTCTAAATTCAATAAATAAAAAAATTTTCAGTGTATTCTTTTAGATAATATCTCTAAACAACATTTTTTGAGAGCTTGTTATGTGCTAAAGTTTGTGTTAACCTTTTATGGATTATTTCATTTAATACTATTTTAAATCTTTAATTTCAGTAGTTAAAGATACCCAGATTTTTCTCTTCAATGACTTTAAGAAAATATTCATTTTAATTATAAAAAGTCATGTTATTGAAGGAAGTATTAAAGAGTGGTAAACAAAGTATATGTTTAGTTATTTGTGACAGTGGAAGCAAATCAGATTCAATTTCTTCCTTTCTGTATATTAAAGTCCAGAACATATGACATTTCTCATCCATCTATTTCTCAGATATTTCTTTATTCAATAAATATTTATTTTGTCCTATTATGGCATTTGCAGGCACTGCTTAAATGAAGATGAATTACAGTCTATGATCTAAAGGAGCTTATGTCCAGTAATATAAATAAAACATTACAATTCATTTTGAGAAACGATAAAACAGTAGTATGTGTAATGATCACAAAGGAAGGAATGACGATATAATATGACCATGTGCAATTGCAGTTAACGAATTTCTAGGTAAAGAAAAGGGCAAAAAGAAATATAGACATTCCAACATTGTATGCCAGGACTCAAACCATGGAGAATTTCTAGTAATTCCATGTGCACCTAAGTATCAAGTTCAAGAGGAGGAGCCACAGACAAGAACTTAGGTTTAATAAATAAAAAGGGTGAGATCCAGAAATGCTCTGAACCTAATAATTTAGATTTATCTTGTAGTTGTTAAGCAGATTGAGAATTTTGCAGTAGTTAAGTGGCTAAGATTTTAGTTTGAGATACATAATTCCAGAAGTTTAATGCATATTAAAGAGGACTGAGAATGGAAACAAGGGGAAAAATAGGACATTTCACTTGCCCAGATGAGATTAATGAGGACTGCTATGAAGACTATCTTAATTCACAGAAAGAGATGCGATAAAGAGACATGGGGAGGTAGTGTAAAGAGAATTTGGGCATAAATAGGATGGAAAAATGCAGTACAAGTGTGTGAGCTACAGGGGAAAGTCTAAGATGATTCTTAGGTTTCTAGATGGACACAATTATGCCACATTAAAATGGCACATGCTGGAATCCCATAAATGACATAGGAAATTCAAGAAATGTTTGGAGGACAAAATGAACTCATATTTGGATATGTTAAATTTGAGAGGTCTATGTGAAATAGCAAAAAACTATGGAAAAATAAGAATTTAATCTTGGAACTAAAGATTGTTATGAGAGTACGTATCTAAATACAGAGGTCATTGAAATGTAAATGATTATTGATAGAAATATGTGAAATAATTTCTCTTGGATGTATAGTAGAGAGGAGATGTAATGAAAATGCAGTCATAGCTTTTAACAGACAGGTACAGGAAGTGGAACCAGTGGTAAAGAGTCCTTCATAAAGGTGTGATAAGATCCATGAGCAAACCACGTCCCAGAAGTCAGTAGGAAGGAAAGTTTCAAATGAGAAGTAGAAGAGCAAAGTGAATGAAAATGTGCATCCTAGTAACAAAGAGTTTTATCTCCAATCACAATTCCCTATAGGTCTGCTTTTGTGCCAGACTTAGTGGAGAGTGATTTTCTCTCTCTCAGTCTCATTTTCTCAGCTGTAAAATTGAAATAATAATGATTTCTGTCCTTTATAATTGTTTTAAGGATTAATAAGATAATGGACAATGCCTGGCATATGATAAGTAATCAACAAAAGCTTCTCAATATTATTATTAGGAAGGTGGTTAATCATGCCAAAATTTCTAACAGGAAAATGAGAGAAGTCTCCATCTGATTTGGCATGCAAGTGGCAATAGGTAGTTGTCTTATACTTTCCTTTCAATGACAAAACTCATAATATACAATGAAATTCAAAATGTAGATCTTAGAAATTCATTCTGTTTTATTTTTTCAACAGTGGAGGTTAATCCTGCTCACTGTAGATTGTCAGAGATACGAAGGTCCCTTGCTGTTTACATAAAAATGCAGGCACTTAGGGAGAAAGCACCAGTATTAGAAAAGAGAAAATTGTCAATATGAACAACCATCCTAAAATATCTAAGGGCCATATGAATATATTGATATGGTTTTGATGTCAGAATAACTGACACTGCATTTCATGATTCTCTGAAGGGAATATAAGGCAATGAAGAATGTTTCTCTGATCAATCTGTTGTATTTTTCTATTACTTCTCTTGCCACTTTCCTCCTGGGTTGAAATTACACAAGGAATAGGAAAAAAAAAAAAAAAAGAAAAAAGAAACAAAGCTGGTTTTATTACTTGACTGCCTCATAAAGGTGATTGCTGCTATCAGCAATGCCCAGGGCTTATTTTCTTCTGTGAAGGTTGAAGCAGGAAAGAGAAGCACAGGGCACAGCAACATTGCTAGCACCATTCCAGATTGGAAAGAGAGAAGTGAGCTTATCTCTAGACAGCATTTAATATGTTTGATGAAGATTGTCTTTGATGTACATAGATTATCCTCAATGGGTTATGTTTAATGCAATTCAGAAAATTTAAAATATGTATTCAGTAATGATAATGAATTACGATAATCTTTTGCAAACCTGATAAGACATCATTCCAAAATCAGTAGTACTTATCTGTTCACACTGTGTACCAGAATTTCGAAGGCAAAAGTAAATTTGTGTTCTTAAAGTTCAGATAGCTACATAAAATTATTCCTTTAATTCAAGACTTTTCAAATTAACAAAATCATTGATGAAAAGTGAGTAAATCAACTTTACAAAATGGAAACAATATGCCATTTATATAAACATGATTATTTGTTTGACAAATGATAAATAGTATATACATGGCACTCATATTAACTTCCAGTTGCTTCTTACTATGTAAATGCTGAAAATACCTGTGCAGATACTGTTTAAAATGTGGTCTTTGTTCTCATTCTCTCAATATTCATTTCTCATTGTCTGCATTTTGATGAGGTGTTTTTTTTTTTTTTTTTTTTTTTGTAGTTCACGTATTTTTTGTATTCTACAGTGAAACACTTCCTTTGTTGTTTGTTTAGTGATACAAGAACACTAGCTTTGTTGTTAGGCAAATGTGTTCTAGTATTAGCACCACCAAAGACTGATGGACAAGTCACCACCCATTGTAGCCTTGATATCTGCAAAAGAGGATATGGTATACCTTAAATGTTTATTTGAGGACTGCATCAAGTAAGTCTATAAATTGCCTACCACAATGTTTGACATGTTATAAAAGTTCTGTCATTATTATTATGATTATCTCGATCCTTTTACCAGTTGCACAATATTCTTAATCTCTGCATCAGTACATGCTCAAAGTTCAGGTTTTCATATATCAAAGTCTTAAATGTAATAGAGATTAATGTTACTTCCTCTAATAATGTTTTCTCAAAATGCCTTATGCCAATAACTTATTATTTTCAATTTTTTTTTTCCAAATTAACATCCAGTTCTTTAGTTTATTGTCTCATTCTTCTGGTCATTCTTTGAATGTTTCTGCTTTCTCAGTTTTCTCAGTATAATGTCCTCTCTGCTGTGATACCTTCTAGTATACAAACTCCTTTCACATGGAAAGCATAACTTTCAACCTGCACCTGTTCTTAAAGTGAACTGTCTCATGCTGGAGAACCATGGGTATCTTTATACCTTATCTGTGCTTTAGCAATACCAAGTTTTATTGATTATTTCATATTTATAATAAAATAATTTGCACATGTGGGTCATATGAAGCATTTTCTTAACTATATGTCTTTCTTCATTTTGAGGGTTTTTTTTTTTTTTTTTTTTTTTTTTTTTTTTTTTTTTCAGAAACAAAATAGAAGAAGGAAAATGCAGAGACAAAGAGCAGTCATCACATTGAGAAAAAGCCATATTTATCATATAAGAGTGGCAATATTGCTTTACCAGGACAGTGGAATTTTGACTCTGGATTTTTCTGGCAGTGATACTGCTATAGACTCCCTAGAGGGAGAGGGCTCTTTTGTAAGGATGATGCTTTAGCCATTTCAAAGGAAATACTAGAACCTTGCTCTAGACATGATTGATGATAGTCTTTCAAAAAGTAACCCAAATTATCAGTGAGAAAGAAAAAAGGGTGTGACTTTTCTCTAGCTCCTGTAGCTGGACCAGCAATTACTTGACAGGATGCATTATTTTAAGTTGTTCATTTTCATGCAGAAAAGAAGGTTACAATTTTTGGCTTTTTCTACATAAGGGAAGTGAAATGGGCATTTGAAAATTTGTAAAATAAAATAGAGATTTTCTGTTGGGAAATAGAGGTTAATTAAAGGTTGAACGACCATTTTTTTCAATATTGATAAACTGATAGCGTTTTCTTGTGTGGACATAGTTTGTGTTCCATCTGTTAGCAGTCTGTACATACTCCTCATCAAAATAGCATGATGACATTTCTTGTATTTCCATAGGACACTACTTAATATGGTACTGAAAAGAAATTTTCATCAAATAAAACTTTTTGCAGATTCTTCTCCTAAAGAAAATATGCTTTCCTCTGTGAAAGTTCTTTCCTTTGATGATTCTTGGTTATCATGAAAATCGATTGCTGCAATCACATGGAATATACCTACGTAATGTTTACAAATGACACATGACATTTGACTAAATTATTTAATAGAAACTTTTAGCTCTATGGACTGTGTAGTACTGTATACTAGCAATCCAAGGTCTGCTCTTAATACCTTCATTTTCATGTCAATTAACAGTAATCACTTGGACCTATCTTGTATTAATTGCAATTAATATAAGCATACTTTCAGTCTTTGCCCTTTTCATAATAAGTGTATAAGAAACACTTTGCAAAAGAGATAATGCCTTGAATAAATTGCATTGTCTCTACAGAAGCTGACTGGAAAAAAAACTTGTCAGGAAGTTTTAATAAAAACAATGCTATCTGTAAAATGTTTATATCTAATACATGTTTTCATCTTTATATGTAGTTTATTTTTAACTATAGTGATATGTTCATGTATATTGCCTTGAAACTGTAATTAGGATATCAGTAGGACATATGTTCATTAATGAACATTACTATAATTGTTACCATGTTCAAGATGCTAGTTTTGCACAAATATATCTTTTAAATAATGGTCAGAATACAAATATTAACTTTTTAAATTAAAGTAATAATACTAAGAGGCAGTAATTCTTATTTTACAGATGAGGAAACAGACACATGGCAGTGAAATAATTGTGTCTGTGGTCATACACTGAGTAAGTACAGTAAATACTCAATATCGTTGATAAATTCTTAGAAACTGCAACTTTAAGTGAAGCAATGTTTAACAAAGTCAGTTTTAGTATATATAGGCTAATTGATATAAACAAAATTAGGTTAGTTCCTATGGCTTATTTCTGGTCATGCAAACATCTCCAAACTTTAAACAAAAATGTATTTTAGATTATAATTTATAAAAATGTCTATTTTAAATTTTGTTTAAAAGTTTGGTGATGTTTGCATGACCAGAAAAGATGCATAATTAGAAGTATTTTACTTCTAATGTTAAATGTTGAAGAAAATATGAATTATACATAAATTTAAGAAAGATTAATTAAAATAAGTAAGATAATAATTTACCTGCTTACTTTAGTTCAGGGTCATATATCGCTGGTCTGTCTTGGCAGCTCAAAGTGCTAGATGGAATTTACTCTGCATAGGATGTTCTTCCATTGCAGGGTGCTCTCGCTCGTGCACGCGCGTGGTCTCTCTCTCGCGCTCGCGCTCTCTCTCTCTCTCTCTCTCTCTCTCTCTCTCTCTCTCGCTTTTGCTCTCTCTCTCTCTCTCTGTCCCTCCCTCCCTTCCTCCCTCCCTCCTTCCCTCCCTCTCTCCTCTCTCTCTCTCTGGTGGAGGCAATTTAGACATACCAGTGAAGCTAAGGTACTCATCTTTGGGACATGAGTGGAAACCTGAGTATATGAAGAAAACTCATGCAGACATGGGATAGTGAGTAAACTATACAGCATTTGTGACTTTTATGTCCCTTAACTTTCCAGCAGTATGTTTTCAACAGTTTCAGCAATGTCTAATTCTGACTTTCTTAACTTAAATGATTTTTCAGTTACAAAATTTGTTCTGTTGGATCGTTTCTCATTCACGTTAGGGCCTAGGAATATTATTTTTTAAACTCAGATCTGAAACAGTGTCCCACACACGTTGATTCACTATGTGCTTGAGATCTGCTAAGAACCCATGACATTTTGTTGCTGGATTCCGTGATATACGCTAGTGATTGCCTCTGTTTCAGATACTGCACAGCACCCTCCCAGACTTTCCATTGACCTTCTCTCAGAACTTGTTCTACCCAGACCTAGTTATTTTCTCTCAGTGACCCTTGTGTCCAGATTTTAGCTAAGTGATTGAAAAATGCATTTAAATAGACTGACATTAGAAACTACTGGCTTCTTTTTAATATTTATATTTGATCATTTCTTAAATTAGAAGAACAGGTGAGGCAGCAGGGTAAAAAAGGGAAGTAATATGCAAAAATATACAACAGTGGTTGTCAAAATTTTCAGTACATTAGAATCACAAGAAGGACCTGTTAAAATAGATGGTTGGGGTCCCATTCCCAGAGTTAATTTCTGAAATGTTCCCAGGTGATGCTGATGCTACTGATTTCAGGAACTACACATTGAAAAATACCAATACAGAGCTTCATACATTGTCAGAACATAGAATGAAACCTGCACCTCCCTGTTATTGCTTTCTTGTAATTTCAGAGGATTAAGAGCTGTACTGTATATCATCTAATTTCTATCTTATGTTAGCAAAGACAAAATTTAAACTTCTTCAAATATGGGTTCCTTTCTGCTAGTTATCTATCATTTTTAAGCACAGAAAAGAAAATTAAGCTTTTGTTGTGGGCAGAGGTGAGTCAGAGGTGAAATGGTGGATAATGATGTCTTAGGGGTCTTTGGAAGTTCACGGGATTAAAATGTATTCAGTAAGTAGGAGGTTTGCAGGAAGTAGAAAAGATGGCTTTTTAAGGCTGTTCCATTAATATCATTTTCCATAAAATACAATATAGCAGACACTAGGAAATATGTATAAGGACTTCAAAGAGGAAATTTTGAGAAAAATGAAATATGAATGATGATAACATTTAGAGAAAATGCTTTTTCTGCTCATAAAAATTTTTGCCATAATTTTTATATTGAAAGGTAGCTCAGAAAGTAGTTTTTTCCCCTCTATTATCTTTCAGGGTATATTATTGTCAAATTTTAATTTGAATTTGTATTACTTATTTAATAAATAATCTTGGATATTCACTCTGTTAGAAAGCATGGTATAGACTGGGCCAATATACTCACAGTATTTAATAAAAGTTTTATAAATCAAGGATCTGAAACAGGGCCTAAACACTGATAGCTGGTTGATAAATATTTTTAAATTAGGAATAAATGAATGAAACTAAGTATTTAAAGGAATACGTTGTCAGTTTCTTAAAGGCAGTGTGTTAAAGAGAAATGTTCTTAAATTGAATGATGTCTCTTCTTGGATGCAAACACACTGGGGTAGCATGGTGCTGAGCTGCTTGGCAGGATAAATAGCCCTCATCACTGGTGCATTTCACAAAGGAAGACCATTCCAAAAAGATGTTGCTCAGACATTTTTTTTTTTAGGCTTTTTTTTTTTTATTGCATTTTAGGTTTTGGGGTACATGTGATGAACATGCAAGATTGTTCATCCATTCCAAAAAGATGTTGCTCAGACATTTTTTTTTTTTTAGGCTTTTTTTTTTTTATTGCATTTTAGGTTTTGGGGTACATGTGATGAACATGCAAGATTGTTGCATAGGTACACACTTAGCAGTGTGGTTTGCTGCCTTCCGTCCCCTCACCTGTATCTGTCATTTCTCCCCATGCTATCTCCTCCCACCTCCCCATCCCCCTGCCCCTCCCCCATTTCCCCCCAACGGACCCCAGTGTGTAGTGCTCCCCTCCCTGTGTCCATATGTTCTCATTGTTCAACACCCACCTATGAGTGAGAATATACGGTGTTTGATTTTCTGCTCTTGTGTCAGTTTGCTGAGAATGATGGTTTCCAGGTTCATCCATGTCCCTACAAAGGACGTGAACTCATCGTTTTTGATGGCTGCGTAATATTCCATGGTGTATATGTACCACATTTTCCCTATCCAGTCTATCATCGTTGGGCATTTGGGTTGGTTCCAGGTCTTTGCTATTGTAAACAGTGCTGCAATGAACATTCGTGTGCACGTGTCCTTGTAGTAGAATGATTTATAATCCTTTGGATATATACCCAGTAATGGGATTGCTGGGTCAAATGGGATTTCTATTTTTAGGTCCTTGAGGAATCGCCACACTGTCTTCCACAATGGTTGAATTAATTTTTTTTTTTTTTTATTCTGTCTAACTTCAGTGAATGTCTACATGAGCTCACATAGTTTTTATGGCAGATTCCTAAGCAGAAACTATATGCTTGTTTCTGTGTCGAGGCAGTTACTTATGTCCCATTTCAGATTGCAAACTAACCTTTTCAAAATGTCAACACACTTACTTCCCATCTTTACAATCACCAGCAATTTACATTTATTCAGTAGCTGCACAGCTTGAGCACTGTGTAAAATTATTTTATTCTCTGAGAACCTGTGTTCCAAAGAGGAACCATCCACCTCATATTTAAGATACTTAGAGATAACTGGCAAATACATCTGTACAAACATTTCAGCCTACCTTTCAACATACTACTCACTTGGGGATAGGAGAATTCTGTCATTTTTGTTGATAAGTGAGTGTTTCAAAATGACTATCTACTCAGAAGTTAATTGCAAGCATATGGAGAACTGACATTGATTGAAGCTAGTGTGTGTATATCTCTCTAAATCCTTATTCTTAAAATGAAGTGTCCCTTGCAAAGATTATTGGAAGAAAGTCAAATGGCATAGTTTCTGAAAAAGTTTATATAACATGGCTTTGTAATTAAATTAATGTCCAGTAAATTATGCTAGCTCAGACATTTGACTTGTGTAAATGTTGGAAGGCCAAATTACATCAGGTTGCATAGAGAGCATGTTATTAAATAAAACATTAGCAGCTAAAATATGTTAATATCTGTTTCTTAAAGTGTTCTGTTTTGTAGAAGTTAGGCATTGAAAGTTTTTGTATCACTGAGAACCATGAAATTAACTATATATGAAAATTATCCTAAGACATATCTTCAAAAATTGTAGGACATGATCTAAGAGTGGGATTTCTATTATATGTTTGCCTTTATGTCAATTGAAGAGAAACATATATATTGTTCATTATTACCTTGATTTGAGAACACAGTTCATTGGCCAGTGAGGTTCAGGTCATTTTATTTCCACCTCAACTCAAGATTCTATTTGACAAATAGACAGTTGTCACCACCAGGATGATTTATTATCACTCTCTGTATTTCTTCACCATGAAATATACTTTTTTAGTTCTAAAGGAAATGTAAATGGTAAATAAAAAGCAAAATGATATGTCTCCCAGTAATGTACATTCTCCTGTTCCTACAGTGGCTGTCACAGCACCACTGTTGAATTTATCAAACTGATGACTCCAGCAGCCCAGCAGAGGAAAAATTACTATGGTACTTTTCTGTATGCTGCTGTATCATTATACACACTTTAACGACAACAGTGATTTATTAATATTACAAAACTGATACATTTATTTGGTTTATTATTTACTTCTCATCTGGATTTTCGTATGCCAATTGCTTTTTTAAAAAAGTTAAAGTAACTACTTACATGATGATACATTGCATAAGGCAGTCTACAAAATGTGTAATTATTCAAAATTAACAAACAAAGATACTCTTTAACCATTTTGCAAGCTAATTATCAAAAGGAAAATAATTTGACTATTTGTACCTTTTTTTTTTTGGTACCTTTTTTGGTTTTTGCATAAACCAAAAAAAGGAAGAGAAAATCATTACATAATATCCAGCCCAGGAGAATATCAGTCTGGCTCCTATGAACAGATATTCCTATAGATTCAAGCATGAAACACCTTCATGTTTCCAAGGAATCTGCAACCAGTAACCTCAAAGATTTTATTACAGTGATTATTTTTCTAACTTGTACTAAGTAAAATTTATTTTTAATTAATTATTGATTTTTTTATAGGAAATATTCTGGTCCCATTTTCCATAGTCCGAATAACTCACATACTTAAAAAAAAATCAGCCTCCATGATCTCACAGATCTTTGCCTTTACTTAAAGGAATTATATAAGATTCTTTATTTTCCAAATTTAGTGAATATTTGAAGTCAAATTCTTAGTGATTGGTTTTATATAAACCAATACTATTATTATAGTATTAAAATAATGTAAAACAACTACCTATTTAATTAAAACATATGGGACTAGAATGTTAGACTGTACTAACATTGGTCACTCCCTCATATCTACTATGATCCACTTTTAGGATGACAATTTTGACTGGATAAAAAGTAATAAATTTTCCTTCCTGTCAGTACATAGCATAGAAGTCACTGTTGTTTCTGGAGCAGATTAGTATCCCTCTGACCTTATGGAGTGAGATAGAGGCTCTGAGGAATCTTGAGATGCGCACAGACACACAAATCAGTCAGCTGAAAGAGACACTAGAAGACAGTAGGGAGCCAGAAGGACTAGCTCCTCCCTTTTTTAGACAAAACTGCCCCTAAGCTACCTGTTTGTTTGTTTGTTTGTTTATTTATTTATTTATTTATTTATTTATTTATTTATTTTTATCTTTTTGAGACAGAGTCTAGCTCTGCCACAGCCCAGGCTGGAGTATAGTGGTGCAATCTTGGCTCACTGCAACCTCTGCCTCCCAAGTAGCTGGGATTACAGGTGCTTGCCACCACGCCTGGCTCATTTTTGTATTTTTAGTAGAGATGGGATTTCACCATGTTGGCCAGGCCGGTCTTGAAATGGTCTCGAAGTCCTGACCTCAAGTTATTCACTTGCCTTGGTGTCCCAGAGTGGTGGCATTACAGGAATGAGCCATTGTGCCTGGCCCCTAAGCTACTTTTAAACAATAGTTCTCTCAGATACTTTACAACTGAAACTAGATCAAAACCTACTTTTAGCATTAGATTTATTCACTTTACAAATCAATGAAGTAGCATAGAAGAAAAACTCTTTCAACCTATGTGGAGGAAGTTGCAACCTGTATCAATTTTTATCTGATATTCAGAAAATAGCTACATCCTCTCCCCTTGAGGTAAGCACAGAGGAGCTTTCTCATGTTGGGTGAGGGCCCTTTTTCATCACAATTCCTCAGGAAGGTACCGAATAAGATTTTGATTTTACCCGATTTTCTTTCATTGTTTCAAAAGTGAATACATGAATAGTAGTAATTTATGTAAAAGTCATATAAGTTTGTGTAAAGGCCAGTGCATTTACACTAGAGGCCCCCATTGGCAACTTTCTGCAATTTGTATATCTGTATGTCTCTCTGTCAAATGCATTACTTTTAATAGCAAACCAAACTTCAGGATGATACTGCTATCATCTTTGGGCTCAATATGAAAGTTTGGAACTTGAAGAAAAAATTGAGGTTATATTTTAGTTGCCCATTGCTGATACTTCCTTTCTTGTTCATCTACATCAAGAGATACCATATAGATAATTCTCAAGATAAGAACTTCTTCCTTTAAAGATGTATATAGAGAGATATGAAATGTTATTTTTGTAATCATGTTATTGCCAGAATTCTTACCAAAACGATGTTTTGGTTTGTAAGATTGCTCTGGCAGTGTAGCTTTCACTTGAATGGGGACTATGCCCCATTGACAGGGGTCCATGCCCTTTAACATTAACGTATCATTCTGCTCAGTGAGAACAGAATGTGCTAAACAGTAATTAGAAAAAAATTGAATTATCCAAAATTGTTTTTCCCGTGATTAAATAGAACTTTGTTCTAAAAAAAAAATGGTTTCAGTAAGCATTAATATCATATTCTCATTAGATTTACAACCTATTTTGTGACTAGAATTCATCATTAAGTAAATGGTGTCACTGGCTATTAATCAAATAAAATGCTTGAAAACTTTTAAGAAGACCAGAAAAAGGAATCAGCAAGTATATGAAAACAATGGCAATCGAAAGAAGAGTCCATTTTTAAAAAAATTGGGAAATGATTATAATCTTTGGCTTGAATTCCAGGCCCAAATTTCAAAATGACTCTTCTTGGTATATACATACCTTAAATGTCCCCACCTGAATATTGAAATGTAAATTCCCAAACAAAATATATGTTACACAGAAAATCACTTAGGTACAAAGAAATGAATGATTTCAGGTACACTGTGCCACAGAACTCTATCAACTATATTCCTTTGTACAGGGAATTAAATTTGAAAGAGGTAAAGAGTAATGGTGAATACTAGAGAAAGCTATGAAAAATTGGTGTGTGTTTTCAGTTTCATTACATTCTTCACCCTTGAACTTAAAAGTGATTTATCCATGTCTAAAAACAATATCTCAGATTCACATTTACTGATGTCCAGTTGAATTTTAGAGGCTGATTTTTTTACATTTCAACTACCAAAATTGGGTGAGAATATCAGACTTTACAAAAATCAAATAAATACTTGAGAAGAAAAGTGGTTTTACATGTGAAAATACATACTCTTTTTAACTTAGTATCTGTAGATTGTTAAAAATATAATATTTCATTTTGGCCGGGCACGGTGTCTCGTGCCTGTAATCCCAGCACTTTGGGAGGCTGAGGCGGGAGATCATGAGATGAAGAGGTCGAGACCATCCTGGCCAACGTGGTGAAACCCCATCTCTACCAAAAAATACAAAAATTAGCAGGGCATGGTGGCGTCCACCTGTAGTCCCAGCTACTAGGGAGGCTGAGGCAGGAAAGTTGCTTGAACCCAGGAGGCCGAGATTGCAGTGAGCCGAGATTGCGCCACTGTACTCCAGCCTTGCGCCTGATGACAGAGCAAGATTCTGTATATATGTGTATATATATATATAATTTTAAAATCAAGGCTTCATACTATTTTTACCTGGACACCTTGCAAAAGATGTTCTCTGTTCCTTGATGTTGTGGTAGGGACACATACTTTGTACGCTTATAATATATTCTTCTCTCTTTACTTCTGCTGTACTTATGTAACAAATAATCAGAGGGGAAGGTTCACTTTACCTCACAATTTGCATTAAAAAGACAGATGTGTTGAGTGACATTGCTTGACATTGGTGTTTAAGTTATTGTTTATCAGTGGAAGACACAAGATGTAGCCAGGTTTGGTAAACACTGATGGCTCCCAGGAGAAAAAATAACTGTCAGTAAAGTTGAAAGGAGCAGTGGGAACTCAGAAAGGACCAAGATTCTATAGTGATAATGCAGAATAAAATAGATACTAACAACAGCAAACCAAAGCGAGCAGCTGTTACATATATACGTATACATACACATTTATCATTGTAATACCCCATTTAGAAGAGTTTCATTTGTATCTGTGAAATCTAGCTATAAAATGACTCTCTGATTAGAAAGTCTAAGAGAATGCAAAAATCTAAAAATATTCTTATCAGTTGTATTTGTTTTAAACAACATTAAAATATCAAATACTACTGTAATGTGTCAGTGATGGCATACAGTTAAATTTAAGCCTCAAGACACAATGAGAGTGCCTAAAGGTTTAGTCAAGTAGACAGGATTAGAGCAAGTTTCTCAGCGATGTCTCCCTTTACAATCTCTTATGTTTGTGCAGATTCCTGCAGCGGTGTTTATCTGACTCTTCTCCATCTCTGAAATGCCTAGTTGTTTTCCAGAGTGATCTTATTTATGTTGACACTCTTTGGAGGCTGATTCTGCTCTCAGTGCGTTCTTGTTCTGAGCATTTACACAAGAGAGCCTATTGTGATCTTCTCTGGGACATTTATTTTTCATTAACTTTACTTGCTTTATTAAGATAAAAATTGCTTTATATTTTTGATTTTTCAGGCTATATGAATCAGCAGGCCTAGTTCCAGAAGGTGGTAGCTATATTGTTTTATCTCGAAGTCTCCTGGATGCTTAGGGACTTGAAAAAAAAAAAAAAAAAAAAAAAAGGAAGCCATTACTATTTGATGGTAATAATTTTTATATAAGTGACATTTGCAATATTGTTCTGATTAATAGAGAATTATTTTGAAGTTTTGAACACTTTTAGGATTGTCATAGTCATTTGGGATATTTTGTGGATGCTCCTAATATATTTAACGATTTAATAAAAAACAAAAGTTAGAACCGAAATAGTTAGATCAGGCGGCCCCAAACTACGACCCGACCCGCGGGCTGCATGCGAC
The DNA here is from genome assembly GCF_048565385.1 of Saimiri boliviensis. Taxonomy (NCBI): domain Eukaryota; kingdom Metazoa; phylum Chordata; class Mammalia; order Primates; family Cebidae; genus Saimiri; species Saimiri boliviensis. The sequence goes on along the minus strand of NC_133453.1, from coordinate 56,141,215 downwards.
GCCCTGAGGCCATTTATCCGGCCCCCCACCGCACTTCAGGAAGGGGCACCTCTTTCATTGGTGGTCACTGAGAGGAGCACAGTATGTGGCGGCCCTCCAACGTGAATTGGCCCCCTGTGTAAAAAATTTGGGGATGCCTGAGTTAGATAGTCATATATTTGCTGAATGATCATTCTAATTTAAGTGTTTTTCAGCATTTTAGTGAAATTGCCAATGTGTACCAAAAAAATTAGAATACAATACTTTCTGTTAACTGAACATTCTGAGATGTTTACAAGTTTTTACAATGTATTCATCATCACAGCAAAACTAATAAAAAGCACAAAATCAAAAGGAATTTTTAAGGAAGAAAAACATTTAAAAATTGTGTGGTTGTTCTGACATTTTACCCCATGTGATGCTATGGAAATCAGCATGCAGTCTGTAATTACAGACTCTTAAAATCAAGTCTAATAAGAAATAATTGCCATGCAAGGTCATTTCTTGTCATGAAGAAGGTTGAGCAAGAAATAAGAACATATTACCTCTGATGTTCATAGAGAGTAACCAAAATCCAGTATCCAAATATCTATAGAGAGAATAATAAATTCATTAGCAGTTGTCAAAAAGCGGTCTGAGTCTTACATTCATTTTTTTTCTTCATTTCATAATGAAGTATTATCAAGTAAGCAATCAGGAATCAAACTGATTTTGGAAATTGCCACCTTGATAATTTCTGTATAATGCTAGTGGGTCAGCTAATTCCAGGTCATGGTAATCTTAGAGGTGGATAATCAGGCACTATTATTATTGCATTTACTCAAATTACAAATGATTGATTTAGTGTAATAAAAAGACTATATGCACTGAGAAAGAATCATGTTAAAGGTATTTGGACATATTATTGTTATCTAGAAGATTCCCTGGTAACTAGCATAGTAAAAATACCTATTTCCTTCCTGATCTTCAAAAAAATCTTACTTTTGCATAAGTGATATTAGCAGACGAAAACTATCTGTAGAACTCAATCTCAGACTCTGCTTGGCCAGAATTACACTTTATTTTATAAACAGAGAAAAGATGTGTTTCAGGAAGGTTGGAAAATACAAATGAACTAATAGAATAGTGATTCAAATGTCTGCTTCACTTTGGCTAGGGAGATAAATGCTGTGCTTGCCTGGTTACAGTTTCCAAGCTTCCCTCCTAAATTGTATCTGTTGCTTAAATATTATAAAAATAAAGAATACTCTACAAGTTTAATTAATTATCAAAGCTTTCACTTCTCTAACATGCTAATTCTGTACTAACTCCTCTGTGAGCTTTAATATTTTCAAATGCTGGTATCATTCAATTGATTTTCACTTCCATTTTCAGACCTCACAATCTAAAAAGGTAGGATTTTCTGACTTTTATAAATAACTAAATTGATGTAGCTATTGCCTTCGCTATATCATCTTGGATCTAGCCATTTCCTTCTGTCACTGCAGCCACAAGTTTTATCCTAGCCCTTGCTATCTGTTACCACAAATAGACCAGTGACCTTGCAGATCTTTGTTGTTGGTCATCCTATTATCTTTATTATGTATCGTGGTCCAAGATTTCTATAACAACTTTCTCTGCAACTTTATTTCCTCTTTTCAGAGCAATAAACTGATTCCTGAAATGGTTCGACCCAATAAAAACTCTGATTCCTTTCAGGTTTGCCTTTAATCTTCGAGTTTATACATATTCTTTTTTACCCATCAAACAATTAATTTTGTTAAGATTGGATTGCATATGAATACCTGGTTAGGCCTAAATTGTTCTTCAAGTTATCAGGAACAAAACTATATGAAAAATAGACCTCTTTCCTGGTCAAGAGCATTGTGTATCAACTAGACCCATTTTACCATCTGTAGCTCATTGTTCATTACTTTTCTAAATACAAATCAATTTCAGTGTGCCTAACCTTAGTCTACAACCCCATCTTTTGTCTCATCTTGACCTTTGCTGATAGTCCTTCTTTCTTTAGATGGTGTCTAAACCCTTGCTATCTTTGAAGCATAATGGAACAGAGCCATTCTTTCTGAATGATCATAAGTTATTTTCCAGCTCCAATTACTTTAACACTACTTAAGTTATGTTTTCTAGTTCACTCACATGTCTGCACATTAACTAAGTTTTCAATTAATTCAAAAGAGAGAAGTGAGCCAATGCAAAGGAACTTAAATATTTATGTCCTAACTCTTCAGGTCTTGAAGGTAATTATCTATTGTTACTCCTGTTATGTAACAATAAGCCAGTGGTCCTTAAACTTTTATTGTACATGAAAATCTACTCCTGTAAATAAGAAAGCATTATATAAAATGCAGAATTTCTGACCCACCTCTTGAGATTGCTGTCTGAAAATGTTCATATTACATAGCACAGCCAGTACTACTCTTAGAAATCCACACCTAAAAACATTTGATATCTGTTTGAGGAAGATGAGACAAAGGCACAACTTCACATTTGGTGTATATAGACTGCTTGAGTGAGTATAGCTTACATGTTGATATGCACACATTTTACTTGCTTGATTTGGTACATGCTGAATCAGTTTGCTGCCTCATTTTTCCTTGTAAATTATATTTCCTTAGAGGGTACTTTACTTAATCTTAGAAAAAAAATCTGATAATGTCACAAAGTGTACTATATGCACAGTGGGATTTAAATGCTGTGATTTTACTAGTGACATTTGTGTTTTGTTGAACAACTTCTTTGTACCAAACCTATTTAATATAGTTTACAAATATTATTTTGAATTGACATAAGAACCTTGTAAGGTAAGTCTCAGTGCATTCCATATTATAGACAAAGAAATTGAAGCCCCTAGAGGCTCATGAACATATTTGTGGACAAACATCTAATAAGTGGCTGAGCTAAAATTTAAATTTGACTCTTGATTCCAAGCTTTTCTCCATAATGTCAGATAGCTGATTGTGTTTGATTGATTGCCTTGTTAGATGATTACAAATTTGCATTAGAGCTTTTTTTTATATGAAGTATTTTAAGTCATTATATCAATTTATCTTTGGTTTTAGTAAAAACATAGACAAAACTATTTAGCATGGCAAATCATAGCCAAAGAATTTCAAATACTGTCGTATGATTTCGTTTTTTGTGGTTATCATACTTGAAATTGACCTCATGGACTCTGTCTCCTAGAATTCATGCCTTTGTATATCATCTCCCCTGTGATTTTCTTTTTTCTTTTTTTCTTTTTCTTTCTTTTTTTTTTTTTTTTGAGATGGTACCCAGGCTGGAGTGCAATGGCATGATCTCGGCTTACCGCAACCTCTGCCTCCTGGGTTCAGGCAATTCCCCAGCCTCAGCCTCCTGAGTAGCTGGGATTACAGGCACATGCCACCATGCACAACTAATTTTTTATATTTTTTAGTAGAGACAGAGTTTTACCACGTTAACCAGGATGGTCTCCATCTCTTGACCTTGTGATCCACCCGCCTTGGCCTCCCAAAGTGCTGGGATTACAGGCTTGAGCCACCGCCCCCGGCCCCCCTCTGTAATTTTCAAATTTTCATTAATGATATGCACTGATCATGTTTAGGTGATTCCATAAGATGGTACTTTCTTTTTTCTTTTTTTTTTTTTTTGAGATGAAGTCTTGCTCTGTCACCCAGGCTGGAGTGCAGTGGCACAATATCAGCTCACTGCAACCTCTGCTTCCCAGGTTCATGCTATTCACCTGCCTCAGTCTTTGGAGTAGCTGGTACTTCAGGAACTATTTCCTGTATTGCTGGAGTTTCTGTTGCTAGCTTTGAAGAAGCAAGTTTTTAATGAATCCTACACTTTCAAGAAAATAAATTATGTCAATAATCTTAGGAAGTTTGGAAATAGATCCTATTTCAGTCAAGTCTCTGATGAGATCTCAGCCCTGGTGAGCACTTTAATTTCAGCCTGAGACCCTTTAGCAGCTAACCCATTTAAGCCATACTAGGTCTCCTGACTTACAGAAACTGAGATAATAAATGTATGTTGTTCTCATCCATTAAGTATGAGGTAATTTCTTATTCAGCAATAGAAGACTAATATGATTTTGATTTATTTTTATCCTTTGAGTCTAATTGTTAATTACCTAACCAGATACTGAGTTTTTCTCCTTTAAGCATATGTGAATTCAGATAAAACTTTTTTTCCTATGTCTTAAAACCATTATAAGAATGAATATGTCTATGTTTTATTTGGATATGGGAAGTAATTAATTTTTCTCTTTTTAATCCTTTTAACCCCTATAAAACTCTCACTAATTGAATAGACGAAGCATAGCTATATGCCTCAGTGAGCCTGCTCTACATTAGCTAATTTTTTTTTTTACTTTATCTTTCCCTGCTGTGTTTTAAAAATGGTTTTTCAACATCTAGTAAATGTGTTCATAATACTTTTTACCGTCATTTAAGGTTACACATATTTCCTCTAGTTTATTTAACTAGAGCTTTAGTATTTTATGATACTTGGGGTTATGATTGCACATTTTAAATGACTGAGAGAGAAGACACCATCAACAATGAAGTCTTGACCTCTATCAACCTTTCTTGTCCCCCCACCATTTCTCCAATATCCCCCCATTAGAATATGAGATTTAATATCTAAATAAAATGTGGGTAGGACATGTATTAGTTGGGGTTCTCTAGAGATAACCAATTATATGTATAATTGTCTATATATATATTTTACATATATATAAAATAAGTTGTATTTTTGTATAAAGTATTTTAAGTCATTATATCAATTTATCTTTGGTTTAGAAAACATACAGACAAAATTATTTAGCATGGCAAATCATAGCCAAGGATTTCAAATACTGTCATATGATTTTGTTTTTTGTGGTTATCACACTTAAAAGTGACCTCATGAACTTTGTCTCCTAGAATTCATGCCTTTGTGTATCATCTTGGGTATAGTTCAAAGGCCTGAGAACCAAAGAGTCAATGGTAGATTTAAGTCCAGGTCTAAAAACCTGACAACCAGGAGCACTGAGGGCAGGAGATCAGTGTCCCAGCTCAAGCAATGAGGCACAGAGTAAACTTAACCTTTCTCTAGTGAGACCTTTAACAAATTGGATTACATCCACATACATTCAAATGCAAATCTTTTCTGGAAACAGCCTTACATACACACCCAGAAATAATGTTTAGTCAGCTATCTGGGTATCCCATGCCCCCATCAAGTAGAGACATAAAATAAAAAAAATTTAGTAAGTATACAAACGTGTATTTGCTATACATAAACCCTATATATTTTTACAGAGTCAAGCTTCAGTCTTGGAAAAGACTGCTGAGTAAATTTAAGAAAAAATTAAATTGCCCAGTAAAATGAGAAAATACAAAACATTTTAATATTTTTTCTCCGTCCATCAATCTTATTTTAAAAAATATGTCCTCTTTATATAACTTCTAGTTCTATACTTTTAAATTGTGAAGTGATCACATCAACATTTATAGCCTCCCTATATTATGTGCAAACCTAGAATGCCAATGTATAAAGAATTTTTTTTCAACTTTTAGAGTTAGGAGGTATATGTGCAGGTTTGTTACATAGGCATATGGTGTGATGCTGAGGTTAGGAATAGTATAAATTAATGTGTAAAACAAGTAGGGAGCACAGTACCTAGTAGGTAGTTTCTTTCCATCCTACTCCTCTCCCTTCTTCCTTCTCTTGTACTCCACAATGTCTATTATTCCCATTTTTATGACTATGTATACCTAAGGTTAAGCCCCAGCTTATAAGTAAGAATATGTAGTAATTGTTTTTTTGTTTCTAAGTTAGTTAGCTTAGGATAATGGTCTCCAGGTGCATTCCTGTTGCTGCTAAGGACATGATTTTATTCTTTTTCATGGATGTGTCAGAGACTGCCCTTGAGTTTGATCCAATGCACATTTTTAATTTTTTCTTATATTTTTGTGATATACCTACAATATTTGCTGCTGGATAAGGTTGCAAGTATCAGAGTCATTTGCTATAAGCATGGAGAAGCTCCCAGCTAATTTTTCTTTTATTAGTTAATTTCCCCAAGAAAATAATCTTCATTTATCTTCCACTGGCTTTGATTTTGAGGTTATTCCTTGACTCCACTAGGAAAACTCAGTGTGAGGTTCTTGTCACCTACCTCAAAAATTGGTGTAAGAATTAAATGTAATAATGCATATAGAGAACTTAGCCCATAAGTACTTAGTAAATATTTTTGTTACTGTAGATTTGGTTGTTTATAGCTATTATATCATTTATTAAATATAGGTACCAGAAAAATAGTAATTTCAGATATTAAGGCGAATCATTCTTCCTTTTAGTAAACTGCTAAGTAAGTACTTAGAACATCTCTGTGTATGTCACAATTGTTTCCTGTTACTGAAAACATAAATTATCTAATTTTGGCAAACAGGATTATGTTGAGCTGTGTTTAAACACATTCAATTTTGTAGAGAAAACTGACCATGAAGTTATATGGTCATATTGCATGGTCATAAACACCTTAATTTGTTTTTTGGACTTAAGTATAAAAAAGCAATCTTTGATATTCAGAGCTTTATTTATGAGTCATTCTTTTTCATATTAAAAATAACCTCCATTTAAAAAGTTTCAGCTTTTGATTTAATTCTAAACATACTCAATGTTCTAAGTCTTTATTTTAATAAAAGATATAGATTCTAAGAAAATGTCTTTATTTCAAGCACTCTAAAATGTTTGTTCTTGGTATATGATTCATATTAATTTCTACTGGAGACAGAAGCAATAACTAGAGAAGGTGTTAGAGAAAATAATTCAGTTCAATCTCTATTTTTAGTTTGAACTGCAGCTGTAATGGAAAAAAAAGAAATGTAGAAAGAAATGTAACTCAGAAACATTAATGACTAAGGTTCTGAATTTGTTTTACATACTAAATGCTTTTAGTTAGGTGAGCTGATCTCCCCTGTCCATATAAAAGCCTCCATGAGGTAAGGAGAATACAAATTAATTTATCCAAATATCACAACTTTTACTAGTTTTATCTCTGCTTATGTAAAATCAAATGATTATTCCCAAAACTATATATGAAAAGCTTAACTACAACTATCTACATATTCTTAACACCACCTTAATATTTTTCCATTGTAATTAAAGCATAATCTATGTTCAACTATAATCTATTTTTAGTTTACACTTCTATGAGTTTCAGTAAATTCATAAAATTCTGCAACTATAATCACAACCACCTTTCAGAATAATTCAGTCATCCCCAAAGTACCTTCCAATCCCTTTATATTTAATCTTCATTCTCACCACCATCTCTAAATAAATATTGACCTATTGTTGCTGTAGTAGTTTTGCTTTTACTAGAAATTTTACATATATGGAATTATATATTCAATAAGTGATTGCTTGTCTTTAGCTTTTTTCAATTAACACACTATTTTTTAAAGTTATCTATATTGCTGCCTTTAGGAATATTTTTGCTATTTCTTTATTCTAAGTAGTAGTTTATTGTATGAACATACCATATTTTAACTATTTGACATTGGTTGAATAGTTGCATTATTCCAGTTTGGTGCTACTATGGATACTACAGGAGTAAGGTGGTATCTCATTGTGGTTTTAATTTACATTTCCCATGATAAGTGATGTTGAACATTTCTTCATATGTTTATCACACATACGTTTATCTTCTTTTGAGAAATATCTATTGATATGGTTTGGCTGTGTTCCCACCCAAATCTCATGTTTAATTGTAGCTCCCATAATTTCCATGTGTTAAGGGAGGGATCCAGTGGGAAGTAATTGAATCATGGGGAGAGGGGATCTTCCCCCCACTGTCCTGGTAGTGAATGAGTCTTATGAGATTTCATGGTTTTATAAATAGGTGTTTCCCTGCACAAGGACTGTCTTGCCTGCTGCCATGTAAGACATGTCTTGCTTCCCCTTTGCTTTCCACCATGATTATGTGGCCTCTTCAGCCATGTGGAACTGTGGTTCAATTAAACCTCTTTTCTTTACAAATTACTCAGTCCCAGGTATGTCTTTATTAGCAATGTGAGAAAAAAAACTAATACATCTCTCTATCTACTTTGCCCACTTTTTGAGGGGATTATTTGTTGGTTGTATTCCTGGTTATTTGTATGAATTCCTTATAGATTCTGGATACTAGTCTTTTGTTGGATACATAGCTTGCAAATATTTTCTCCCATTCTATGTGGTGTATATTTATTTGATTTTTTTTCATTGTACAGAAGCTTTTTAGTTTAATTAGGTCCCATTTATTTTTGTTTTGTTGCACACTTTGTTGTCTTAGTCATAAATTCTTTGCCCTGGCCTTTGTTTAGAGACATTTCCAATGTTGTCTTCTAGAAATTTTTTTCTGCGTCGGGCCTTATATTTAAGTCTTTGATTCATCTTGAATTAATTTTTGTATATGGTGAGAGATAGTAATCTAGTTTCTTTCTTCTCATGGAGTGTACCAGTTTTCCCAGTAATGTTTATTAAACAGGGTGGCCATTCTCCAATTTATGCTTTTGTATGCTTTGTGGAAGATCAGTTGGCTGTACATATTTAGCTTTATTTCTGGGTTTTCTACTCTGTTCCATTGGTCTATGTGCCTACATTCATACAAGTACCATGCTGTTCTGGTAACTATTGCTTTGTAGTATAGTTCAAAATGTGGTAATGTGATGCTTTCAGATTTGTTCTTTCTGCTTAGGATTGCTTTGTCTATTCAGGCTCATTCCTGTTTCCATATGAATTTTAGGATTTTTTTTCCAATTATGTGAAAAATGATACCGATATTTTGATGGGAATTGCATTGAATCTGTAGATCACTTTTGGCAATATGGTCGTTTTTACAGTATTGATCAGTGCTACTGATTTGTGTACATTGATTTTGTAACCTGGGGCTTTACTGAATTTATTTATCAAATATTAAGAGTCTTTTGGATAAGTCTTTAGGAGTTTCTGGGTATACAACTATATCATCTGCAAACAGTGATAGTTTGACTTTTTCTTTTCAAATTTTATGCCCTTTCTTTCTTTCTCTTGCCTAGTTTGCTGTGGCTAGTACTGTCAGAACTATGTGAAATAGAAGTGGTGAAAGTGGGCATCTTCATCTTGTTCCTGTTCTCAGGAAGAATACTTTTAACTTCTACCCATTCAGCATGATGCTGGCTGTGAATCTGTTATATATGGCTTTTGTTATTTTGAGGCAGGTCCGTCCCTTGGCTAATTTGTTAAGAATTTTTATCACAAAGAGTGCTGGATTTTGTCAAATGCTTTTTCTGCATCTATGGAAATTATTATTTGGTTTTGTTTTTAATTCTGTTTATGTACATATTATGCAACCCTGGGATGAAAATCACTTGATCATGATGAATTTATATGTGTGTGTGTGTATGTGTGTGTGTGTGCACGCATGTGCACATGTGTGCACATGTGTGTATGTGTATGTATGTTATATGTGTGTGCATGTATGTGTGTATACATATATATTTATTTTTAGACAGAGTCTCATGCTATTGCCCTGGCTGGAGTGCAGTGGCATGATCTTGGTTCACTGCAACCTCCACCTCCCTGGTTCAAGCTACTTTCTTGCCTCAGCATTGTGAGTAGCTAGTATTACTGGCACACACCACCATGCCTGGCTTTTTTTACTTTGTATTTTTAGTAGAGATGAAGTTTTGTTATGTTTGCTAGGCTGGTCTCTAACTCCTGACCTCAAGTGATCTGCCTGCCTCAGCCTCTCAAAGTGCTGGGATTATAGGCATGAGCCATGAGGCACTGTGCATGGTGAGAATTATATTTTTAATGTTCTGTTTAGCTAGTTTTTTTTTTTTTTTTTTTTTTTTTTTTTTAGAATTTTTAATTTAGTGTTCATCAGGGAGATTGGTTTGTAGTTTTCTTTTTTTTTCTTTTTCTTTTGGATTTGGTATCAGGTGATATGAGTTTCATAAATGATTTAGAGAGGAGTCTTCCTCCATTTGTTGGAATAGTTTCAATAGGATTGGCAACTATTCTGCTTTGAATGACTAGTGGAATTCAGCTGTGAATTAATCTGGTCCTGGGCTTTCATTTGTTGACAATTTTTAAATTATTGAGTCTATCTCACTGCTTGTTATTGGTCTGTTCCAGGATTCTGTTTCTTCCTTAATCTAGGAAAGTTGTATGTTTCCAGGAATTTTTTCATTTCCTCTAGGTTTTCTAGTTTGTGTTCATAAAGGTGTTAATAGTGGTCTCAAATGATCTTTCATATTTCTGTGGTGTCAACTGTGATGCCCTCATTTTTTTCTTTTTTTTTTATTTGTTTGAGATGGAGTCTCACTCTGTCACTCAGACTGGAGTGCAGTGGTGCTATCTCAGCTCACTGTAACCTCCATCTTTTGGGTTCAAACAATTTTCTTGCCTCAGCATACTGAGTAGCTGGGTATACAGGCATCTGCCACCACACGCAGCCAATTTTGTATTTCTAGTAGGGATGGTGTTTCACAATGTTGGCCAGGCCTGTCTTGAACTCCTAACCTCAGGTGATCCCTCACCTTGGCCTCCAAAAGTGCTGGGACTACAGGTGTGAGCCACTACACCCACTCTCTAGTTTCATTTCTACTTGAGCTTATTTGGATCTTCTCTTCTATTCTTGATTAATCTAGCTAATGATCTATTGATTTTGTTTTTCAATAAAACAGCTTTTTATTTATTGATATTTTGTATTTTTTTGTTTGAATTTCATTTAGTTCTCCTCCAATCTTTTTATATTTTTTCTTCTATCTTTATGTTGTTTGTTCTCATTCCTCCAGTTCCTTGAGGTATAAAATTAGCTTATCAATTTGTACTCTTTCACACTTTTTGATGAAGGCATTTTGTGCTATAAACTTTTCTCTGAGTGCTGCTTTTGCTGCATCCCAGAAATTTTGACTTGTCTCATTATGATAATTCAGTTAAAATATTTTGTAAATTTTCAACTTGATTTTTTTCTACCTACGCATCCTGCACATCTACTCTGGAACTTTTATTTTAAGTTCCAGAGTGGATGTGCAGGATGTGTAGGTTTGTTACATAGGTAAATGTGTGCCATGATAGTCTGCTGCATAGATGAACCCATCACCTAGGTATGAAGCCCAGCATACATTGGCTATTCCTCCTGAAGCTATCCCTCTCCACTACTCATCAACAGGCCCCAGTATATGTTGTTCCCCACCATCTGTCCATATTTTCTCACCATTTAGCTCCCACTTATAAGTGAAAACATGTGGTGTCTGGTTGTCTGTTCCTGTGTTAGCTTGCTGTTGATAACAGCTTGAGCTCCATCCATGTTGCTGCAAAGGACATAATCTAATTCCTTTTTATGGCTGCATAGTATTCCATGGTACATATGTACCACATTTTCTTTATCCAGTCTAATGTTGATGGACATTTGGGTTGATTCCATGTCTTTGCTATTGTGACTAGTGCTGCAATGAACATACACATGCATGTATCTTTATAATGGAATGATTTATATTTCTTTGGTTATATATCTAGTAAAGGCATTGCTGGGTCAAATGTATTTCTGCCTCTAGATCTTTGAGAAATCCCCACACTGTCTCCCACAATGGTTGAGCTAATTTACATTACCACCCACAGTGTAAAAGCATTCCTTTTTCTCTGAAACCTTGCCAGCATCTATTGCTTCTTGACTTACCAATAATTGCCATTCTGACCAGCATGAAATGATTTGATGTCTCATTATGGTTTTGATTTGCATTTTTCTAATGATGAATGATGTTGACCTTTTTTCATATGTTTGCTGGCTGAGTGAATGTCTTCTTTTAAGGAGTGTCTGTTCATGGCCTTTGCCTAATTTTAATGGTTTTTTTTTTTTTTTTTTTTTTTTTTTTTTGTAAATTCATTTAAGTTTCTTATAGACTCTGGATATTAGACTTTTGTCAGATAGATAGGTTGCAAATATTATCTTCCATTCTGTAGGTTGTCTGTTCACTCTAATGATAGTTTATTATTCTGTGCAGAAGCTCTTTTGTTCGATTAGATATTGTTTGTCAGTTTTTGCTTTTCTTGCAATTGCTTTTGGGGTTTTCCTCATGAAATATTTGCCCATGCCTATGTCCTGAATAGTATTGCCTAGATTTTGTTCTAGGGTTTTTATAGTTTTGTATTTTACATTTAAGTCTTTAATCCATATTGAATTAAATTTTGTATAAGGTGTAAGAAAGGTGTCCAGTATAAATTTTCTGCATATGGCTGGCCAGATCTCCCAGCACCATTTATTAAATACGGAATACTTTCCTCATTGCTTATTTTGTAGATAAGATGCTTGTAGGTGTGCAGGCTTATTACTGAGTTCTTTATTCTGTTTCATTGGTTTATGTGTCTGTTTTCGTACCAGTATCTGCTTTCTGTAGGCTTGTAGTATAGTTTGAAGGCAGACAGTGTGATGCCTCCAGCTTTGTTCTTTTTGCTTTGGATTGCCTTGACTATATGGGCTCTTTTTGGTTCCATATGGATTTTTAATTTTCTCTAGTTCTATGAAGAATGTCAATGGTAGTTTAATGAGAATAGCATTCATTTTATAAACTACTTTGGGCATTATGGCCATTTTCATGATCGTTCATCATATTGATAAGCATGGAATGTTTTACCATTTGTTTTTGTCCTCTCTGATTTCCTTGAGCAGTGGTTTGTAATTCTCCATGATGAGGTCCTTCACTTCCCTTGTTTGCTCTATTCCTATGTATTTTTTCCTCTTTGAATTACAGCAATTGTTAATGGAAGGTAATTAATTATTTGGCTCTTTGCTTGCCTTTTGGTGTATAAGAATGCTAGCAATTTTTCCACATTGATTTTGTATTCTAAGTCTTTGCTGAAGTTGCTTATCAGCTTAACGAGCTTTTAGGCTGAGTCGATGGGGTTTTCTAGATATAAAATCATATCATCTGTAAACATAAATAATTTGACTTCCTCTATTCTCATTCGAATACACTTTATTTCATTCTCTTGCCTGATTGCCCTGGCCAGGCTAGAACTTCCAATGATGTAAAATAATAGTAGTGAGAGATGGCATCCTTATCTTGCTGGCTTTCAAGGAGAAAGCTTCCAGCTTTTGCCCATCCAGTATCATACTGGCTTTAGATTTGTCATAAATACCTCTTATTATTTTGAGGTATGTTCCTTCAATACCTAGTTTATTGAGAGTTTTTAACATGAAGGGATGTTGAATTTTATCGAAGGCCTTTTCTGCATCTATTGAAATAATAGGTTATTATATTTCTGTTTATGTAATGAATTACATTTATTAATATGTATGTGTTGAACAAACCTTGCATCCCAGGGATAAAACCAACTTGATCATGCTGGATAAGTTTTTTGATCATTCTGTTTGCCAGTATTTTGTTGATTTTTGTATTGATGTTCACCAGGGATAATGGTCTGAAGTTTTTGTTGTTGTTGTTGTTGTATATCTGCCAGGTTTTGGTGTCAGGTTGATTCTGGCCTCATAAAATGAGTTAGGGAGGAGTCCCTTCTTTTTAATTGTTTGGAATGGTTTCAGAAGAAATGGTACCAACTTGTCTTTGTATCTGTGGTATAATTCAGCTGTGAATTCGTCTAGTCCTGGGCTTTTCTTTTGTGTATACTTGGTAAGCTATTTATTATTACCAAAATTTCAGAATTTGTTATTAGTCTATTCAGGGATTCAGTAACTTCCTGGTTCAGTCTTGGGAGAGAATTTATCTATTTCTTCCAGATTTTTTTAGGTTATGTGGACAGAAGTGTTTACAGTATTCTCTGATTGTTGTTCATATTTTTGTGTGATCAATGGTAATATCACCTTTATCATTTTTTACTGTGTCTATTTGATTATTCTTTTTCTTTATTAATCTAGTTAGCAGTCTATTTTATTAATTAAAAAAACACAGCTCCGGATTCATTGATTTTTGAAGGGATTTTATTGTATGTATCTCCTTCAGTTCCACTCTGATCTTGGTTATTTATTTTCTTCTGCTAGCCTTGGGGTTTGTTTTCTCTTGGTTCTCTAATTCATTTAATTGTGATGTCAGGTTGTTGATTTGAGAACTTTCTAGCTTTTTGATGTGGGCATTTAGTGCTGTAAGTTTCCCTATTAACACAGCTTTAGCTGCATCTCAGAGATTCTGGCATATTGTCTCTTTGTTTTCGTTAATTTAAAAGAACTTCTTGATTTCTACCTTAATTTCATGATTTACTCAGGAGTCATTCAGAAGCAGGTTGTTCAATTTCCATATAGTTGTGTGGTTTTGAGTTATTTAATCTTGAGTTCTAATTTGAATGCACTGTGGTCTGAGAGACTGTTAGTTATGACTTTCATTTTTCCATTTGCCGAGTAGTGTTTTACTTCCAATTACGTGATTCATTTTAGAGTAAGTGCCATATGCAATGCGAATAATTTATATTTTGTTGTTTTGGGGTAAAGAGTTCTATAGATATCTGTCATGTCCACTTGATTCAGAGTTCAGGTCGTGAGTATCTTTGTTAATCTTCTGTCTTGATTATCTAATATTGTCAGGAAGTTGTTAAAATCTCTCACTATTGTTGTGTGGGAGTCTAAGTCCCTTCGTAGGTCTCTAAGAACTCTCTTTATAAATCTGGGTGTTCCTGTATTGGGTGCATATCTATCTATCTATCTATCTATCTATCTATCTATCTATCTATCTATCTATGTAGATAAGGTAGCATATTTAGCTCTTCTTGTTGAATTGAACCCTTTACCATTATGTAATGCCCTTATCTGTCTTTTTTGTTATTTGTTGGTTTAAAGCCTCTTTTGTCAGAAACTAGAATTTCTACTCTGCTTTTTTGTTTTCCATTTTCCTGTAAATTTTCCTCCAACACTTTATTTTGAGGCTATGCGTGTCTTTGTATGTGTGATGGGTCTCTTGAAGACAGTATACCAATGGGTCTTGTCTCTATCCAGCTTGCCATTCTGTATTTTTTAATTAGGGCATTTAATCCATTTGCATTTAAGGTTAATATCATTATGTGTAAATTTGATTCAGTCATCATGATCCTAGCTGGTTATTTTAGACTTGTTTTTATAGTTTCTTCATAGTGACAATAGTCTGTGTCCTTCAGTACATTTTGGCATGGCTAGTAATGTTTTCTTACCGTTCATATTTAGTGCTTCCTTCAGGAGCTCTTGCAAGGCAGACCTAGTGGTGATAAAATCCCTGCTGGGCTTCTCTTTGTAGATGACATGACCTTTCTTTCTGGCTGCCTTTAGCATGTTTTCTTTCATTTCAACCTTGGAAATTATGATGATTATATGTCTTGGGGTTATCTTTCCATGGAGTATCTTAGTAAGTTTCTCTAGATTTCCTATATTTAAGTGTTGGCCTGTCTTGTTAGGTTGAGGAAATTCTCCTGGCTGCTATCCTGAAGTATGTTTTCCAACTTAGTTTCATTCTCTTCATCTCTTTCAGGTATCCCAATCAGTCGTAAATTCAATCTTTTTACATAATCCCACATTTCTCAGAGGTTTGATTCATTTCATTTGATTATTTGTTCTCTATTCTTGTCTGCTTGACTTATTTTGAAAGATCATCTTTAAGCTCTGATGTTATTTTCTCCTCTTAGTCTATGGCATTGTGAAGTTCTCACAAGAGGATTTTCTCATAGATGGCTAGAAAGATCTGTGGGAAAAGCATGGTTTCCAGGTGGGGTTGCACCATCACTCACTTCATTTCTTGGCTGGTTGTGCCCACCCCCGCCCCCAGCTCTGTGCCACTAGGTGGGCTGTTACTCCACCCTGCTTTTCTTTGCTCTCTGTGAGTTGTGACGACTTCCTAGTAAGTACCAGTGTGAGAACCTGGATACAATTGAAGGTGTCAAATTCATTCCCTGTTTTTTTCTTCTCTGTGAGAGCTGCAGACCACATTTGCTTCTAATCAGCCATCTTTGGCCTGCCCCAGCTCTCCATTTGATTTCATTGTTAAGCCAGAATTATTCAGGAGCAGATTATTTAATTTTTATATATTAGTATCCTTCTGGGGTTGATTTCTAGTTGTATTCTGCTGTGGTCTGAGAAAATATTTGATGTACTTTCAATTTTTGAAAATTTATTGAGACTTGTCTATCATATGGTCTATCTTGGAGAATGTTCCATATACTGATGAGAAGTATGTATATTCTGCAGATCTTAAGTAGAATATTCTATAAATATCCACTGAGTCTATCTGTTTTAGCATGTCATGTAAGTCCATTGTTTCTTTGTTGACTTTCTGTTTTGAAGATTTGTCTAGTGCTGTCAGTGGGGTACAACTTCACTTAATGTTTGTCCATCTATTCCATTTCTTAGGCTTAGTGGTAATTGTTTATGAATTCAGGATCTCCAGTGTTTGGTATATATACGTTTAGGATGTAATACCATCTTTTTGAATTTATTCTTTTATCATTATACAGTGACTTTCTTTTATTTTTATTTTTCCTGTTGTTGCTTTGAAGTCTGATTTGTCTGATATAAAATTAAAAACTAGCTTATTCAGCTTGCATGTTGGCTCATGCCTGTAATCCCAGCACTTGGGAAGCCAAGGCAGGAGGACAGGAGTTCAAGAACAGACTGGTCAACATGACAAAACCTCATCTCTACTAAAAAACACAAAAATTAGCTAGGCGCAGTAGCATGTATCTGTAATCCCAGCTACTCAGTAAGCTAGGGCAGGAGAACTGCTTGAACCCAGGAGGTGGAGGTTATGGTGAGCTGAGATCACACCATTACACTCCAGCCTGGGCAACAGAGCAAGGCTCCATCTCAAAAACAAAACAAAACAAAACAAAACAAAATAACAAAACAGAAAAAAGAGAAACAGCTTACTCCTGCTCACTTTTGGCTTATATTTGCATGGAATACTTTTTTCCACCTTTTTTCTTTGAGTTTATATGAATTCTTCTGTGTTAGATGAGTCTCTTAAAGACAGCAGGTTTTTGGATTGTAATTTTTTAAATTAATTCTGTCCTCCTCTATCTTTCAAGTGGAGTATTTAGGCCATTTACATTCAACATTAATATTGAGATGTGAGGTACTATTCTCTTCATCAAACTGATTTTCACCTAGTTCTTTATTCTGTTTTGTTACTGTTTTATAGATCTGAGAGTTTCAACAATTCAAGACATTCTATTTTGTGCATATTGGACATTTGTTTAAATGTTGTGAATTCCTTTTAGCATATTTGTAGTGCTGGTTTAGTAGTGACAAATTCCCTCAGCTTTTGTCTGAAAATAATTTTATTTCTCCTTCATTTATTAAACTTGGTTTTGTGGGATACAAAATTATTTGCTGATGGTTGCTCTGTGTAAGGAGGTTAAAGATAGAACCCCAGTCCCTTCTTGTAGAATATAATTACATTTGAATATTTCCCAAGCTTGTTTTAAAATTCTCTTCATGATTTCCTCTTTGACACCTAGGGTATTTAAGTATATTGTTTTATAAAAGTTTTCTGTGATTTCCTATTTTTGTTATTGATATCTAACCTAATTTCTTGTGCTCACAGAATGTACTTTATTTCTTTTAAGATATTGAAAAATCTTAAATGCCTTTTATATGGTTTATACTGAAGAATGTTCTAGATAAACTTGAAAAGACTGGATTATAGTTTTGTTATGTGGATTTTATAAAAATCAATCACTTTGAATAATAATGTTAAAGTTTTTCATGTTCTTACAGGTTTCTGTCTTTTGAGTCTGTCAAATTTACTGCATTATTTTGAAACTGTTGTCATGATATTGTCATTATGAAATATCTCTCAATACATGTAAAAATATTCCTTGTCTTAAAGTTTAAATTGTCTTATATTAATATGTCTACTCCAGTTCTTATTGTTTTTACTGAATGATGTCTTTTTTATTCCTCTATTTTATCTTTTTGTGACTCTGAAATTAAAATGCTTCTTTTTTTTGGATGATCTATAGTTGTATCTTGACTCTTATCCAGACTGATAATCTCTGATTTAGCATTTGAAGCATTTGGTATATTTACCTTCAAGATAAATAATATAATTATTACAATAAGGTTTTTGACATTTTTATTTGGTGTCTAGATGTCTTGCTGTGATTTATATCATTATAGTTTTTATTTTGGTTTTGTTGCCTCTATGCTTTAGCTTTGTCCTAACCAGAAATTGCAAGAATTTTGTTGTGCACATTAATAATGTGTCCTTCATGAGTTTTTTGTTTTGTTTTGTATTTTTTTTATTTTTTGCTGTGGCAGATGGCCAAATTCTTAAATGTCTTACTCATGACCAGGTGTCTTTCTCACAAAAAAATTGTGTGTACTGTCAGATGCCCTTGTGGCTTTTGTCTGACCTGTGTTCAATGTATTCTTTTCAAGAATAAAACTACTCTCTAAGAGATAGCACTGACCAGAAAGGTTACGTTTAGATTTAGGTGCATTGGTTAACTGAGACACAATGAGGAGGCAAAAACAAAATGCATGAAACTGAAGAAAGACATTACTTACAGAGCCCAGAGAGATGAGAGGTGCCAATAATGGGGGTAATGGGAAGTCCAGATGTGGCAGGGAACTCAAGCAGTGAATAGGAAGCATGAAAGGACCTGTGGAACTTACACCTTGATTAAGGTCCTTGATCGTTATCCCTTAGACATTCACACAGGAGTTGTGGATTAGATAGTTTAAGAGATGGAGTGTGACAGAAGTCATTTACATAATTCTGGCATTAAACATTAGATTTTACCATTGTCAGCAGCTGTGGGTGGTTTGGTTGGTGGGTTAATGTGATGAGGAACAAGTGAATTATATTGCAAACAATCACATAGGGAGGGGATGTTTTAAGCCAAAGGTGACAGGTATGCAACCTATGTCAAACTCAAAAACGGATGTCAAGATAGCAACTGTGTTAAATTTATATCTCACATCACTATTATTCCTCATGCTTTTACTCCTGTTATTGCTTTCTTTTGTGTTAAACAATATTTTTAGTATATCATTTTATTTTCTGAATTTTTAGCTATGTATAGCATCTTTTAAAAAATTTTTTTTTATGATTGATCAATGGACTGCAATAGGCTTCTTTGACTTAATCACAGTTTATTTTAGGCTAACAGTCTCTTAATTCTGGTAAATTATAGGAATTATGTTTGGCATAGCTGCATTTTGTCATTTTTTTTGTGTGCTATTATTATCTGTATTTCATCTAGATTTGTTAAAAACCCAAAAATATTGTGCAATATTTTCCATCAATTATGTGTTGCTTAAACAAATTTAATAATGTTTAATGGTAATAACTTTGAACTGTTCTTTTTTTGGTGAGTCACTGTTTTTCAAAAAATGTAAATGACAAAATCTCTTTCAAAATACACTGTCACATGTCTGCTTAGTTAATATTTTTATTTTTAATTATAGTTCTCAAAAGGTCACACATGTGACTATGTTTAGATTTTAACCCATAATAATGGGCACATTTTGATAAGAGATTCATGCCTCTAAGGCTTTCGTTCTCTTCGAACTCAATTATATGTACCTGGAGGAATTTACTCAAAGTTGCAGCCAATTCTCAAGTCTTCATTGGCTCTCATTTCTTTCTTCTTTTTTTTTTTTTTAACCACAGTCTCTCAGATCTCTCTCAAGCATTTGTAATTTCAAGTTAGCTAGGGATATACAGAAAGCTTATTTCAGAACTTTTATGCTACTCTCACTTCCACAATTTCTAAATTTTTAGTTGTTCTGCTGCTTGTCCTGCCCTGGAAAACAGAGCTGGGGCTTCTGAGCCAGTTCTTCCTCACTGAGCCATGAAATCCATGGGCCACTCTACTTCTTCTCAGATTAAATCCTCCATGTCTGGTGACAAAGATGCTGGTTTGGGGATCAGCCGTGAACCATAGACAGACAGTGTTCACACAGAGGGCTGGGAGAAGAGAAAATGGGAGCTATTATAAGTAACAAGTACGTTAACTTCATTCTTGCCCAATGACATAGCAGTTTATCAAGGAAGAATCCTCTTCAGTTATTGCCAGCCAATCCTCTTCAGTTATTTAAGTTCCATAGAACTTAAACATCATTAACTTTGCTGTTTAAGTTCCATGGAAATTGTTGTTTTTGGAAATAGAGGGAAAGTTCAACATCTATTTGGAAAGTTTTGGAAAGTTCATGTCTTCATGAGCTGTTCAACAATGACCATCTAATGTTACCAAGTTAGCAAAACTTCAATAGATAAATATAAGAAAAGTGGCACTTGGAGATATTAAAGGCATCTTGAATGTATTTTAGCCTTTGGATTCTATAGGAATTTTCTGAGAGCTATTGACCATTTTAGCAAACATTACAAAATAATTCTGTGCATTGGTTCTAAGAGTTACTTGAAGTGACACCAAGAATTACCAATGGATTTAAACAATGTGACAGCTACAGAAAGTATTTGGCCACCAAAAAACTAATTTGAATAGCAATAATGACTAGACTTTAGCAATCAAAAGTGCTGGCCTATGTATCATCCCATCAATGAGAGAGAGAATACTGGAAGTCTCCATTATCTAATTAATACAGAAATCAAGGCCAATTATTGACCTTAGGCTGTCATTTATAAATGTAAGGAAATACTTTTAGTTTTTTGTAGTCTCAAGTAAAAATACAAAAAGACAAAAGACCATGACATTTTAAAGTACGTGTGGCCTGAGGAGATGAATTTTAAAATGATTTTGAAACAAAAAAAAATTTTGTATTGATCAAAACTTTGCTCTGAACTAGTACACCACTGGTGAAAGGTGAAATAAATAGATGTGTGTCCAACAACTGAAGGGAAAGTGGAAGTAAGTCACAGGAATGTCGGTTCTTAGATAATATAAAATTGAGTAGCTAAAAATATTCAATTTGTCCAATGATCAAACCCTTTCTAGAATAAACAGGCTAACTCAGCTTTTTTTGAATTCTATAAAAAAATAGATTTTTTTTTTAATGGACTTCCTGGAGTGGTTTGCCTGATTTTTTTAAGTGCCTTATCTCAATTTATGAAACTGCAAGAGAATGAGGCTTTTTTAACAGTCAAGATAGAAATTATTTTGTTTGTAATTAAAGTCTTAAGTTAGACTAATCCAATTTTTGTGACACCACAAAAACGTAAGCTACTCAAAGTGGAAAGTCGTGTTTCCAACAAATGTTGCTTTCAGCTAAGCACAAACAACCCCTAAATTTAAAAAGCTCACTGTCATTTGTTCAGTTTGCTACAAGTCATTTTTTACCAGTGAGAATAAAGTTGAAATTCATAAAATTACCCAAAACATTTTCAAATGATGTAGTAAGGTCTAGACTGGAACAAGAGAACCCTGGAAATAAGCCACAGCTATGACGCTTGGAAGCTTTTTTTGTTTTTGTTTTTGTTTTTGACAATTTTTAAATCTCATTATAACTTAGTTCCCTAATATAAATGTGGATGATAGTACTTAGCTTTTGGAGATATTATACAAATTCTTAAGATAATTTATTTGATTTATTGACTATATATTGGGCATTTAACAAGCATGGGTTTCTTTCTCCTTCCCCTTTGCCACTAAGAACCACAAACTATGAAAAAAATTGATCAAATGTTTGAGATGCCTTATTTCAAAAATTAGAAATGGACAAATAAGACAAAACTAAAGTTATTTGCAGAGTCTGCAAAAGTTGACTAGAGCAACTTATGCATTCTATTTAGACTTGGAATAGAATTGAGTGATTGAAGCTATACAAGAGTAGTTATGTGATCTTTATACAAATGGGGACATATCAATCATTGCCTGCTGTTTCAGCAGGAGCTAATATGTAAAATTTTAATTTAAGATTTATTTTGTTGATGGTATAATATTGTTCTTCATCTTCTCCTGATTATGGTACATCTAGAACATGTTAGAAATTTTCAATGATAGGTTGTGTGAGGAAATAAAAATAGGTGGAAAATGATTGTAAAGGTGCTGGTATTTATACCTAAGGCTTCTTAAAAAGAGATCTATTTCTAGCAGATGAGGAAGATACAGTTCACAAAATAAATTCAAATTCAATGCATTTTTGTTCTTTCCGACATTTTAGGGAACATTAAAAGAAGCCTACCACCATTTGTCTCTCATGAAGATGTGAACTGTGACTGGAAACAGCTCAATCTCTCACAGATGACACAGACAATTCCAGTCACCAATGTACCCTAACATTGTGACATAGTGTGTCTTCTATAGTCTGACTAAAAATAAGCACCACACACTAAGCTTCAAATACACACACACACACACACACACACACACACACACGGTTTGGCTGCATTCCCACCCAAAATCTCATCTTGAATTATAATCTCCATAAGCCCCACATACCAAGGGTAAGACCAGGTGAAGGCAATTGGGTCATGGGGGAAGTTTGCTTCTGTTCTTGTGATAGTGAGTGAGTCTCATGAGATCTGATGATTTTATGAGCATCTGGCATTTCCCCTCCTTGCACGCTTGCACTCAGTCCATTCTGCTACTCTGTGAAGAAGGTGCCTGCTTCTCCTTTGTCTTCCACCATGTTTGTAAATTTCCTGAGGCCTTCCTAGCAATGGGGAACTGCAAGTCAATTAAAACTTTTTCCTTTATAAATCAGTTAGTATCAGGTATTTCTTCATAGCAGCATGATATCAGACACACACACACACTGATGTAGAAAATTCTATTTTTGGTTTAAGTTTTCTGTGTAAAATGTTAGGACATATGCAGACAACATTAAATTTATCTATAAAATGAAGTAGAACATTGTTAATTATATTATTAATCTGATAAATGCAGAAAACCAAAACCTAATAACTTAATGATTTAGGAAAATAAATTATCAGAGACAGCTGTAGTTGAAATATCTTTTTTCCATATGGCAGTATGAAACAGTGCCACACATTTTGTCTAACCAGAATGAGAAATAGTCACTGAATGTAATTTTCTCCTAACAGTGTTTTGATTATTCATCAATAAAGATGAGTATGCAAAGGTGTTTGTAATAAGCCTCCAAATGTAATTTTCAAACTTGAACATTTTTATACAAACATGAATTTTATGACCTTAAGGATTTTTAAATATAATGCCAAATAAGCAGACACCCTTATGTTTTAGAACCGATAGATAAAACATATTATTCTGGAGCTACTTCAAGCACTGTCAGTCAAACTGACAAAATGTGTTTGAGAACAGAAGAGAGTAGGCAAAGATGTTTAAAATATGAAAATTGTGAATGGTCATATATTATTTGAAACAAACTTATCACTTCTTATTCTTTCATGTAACTTAGCTATTGAACTACAAATAATACCTATCCAAACCATAAACTGTTTTAATTAATACAGAATCATGACTCTTTGAAAATTATTCTTAATAAAGATGAAGGGGTAAACATCAATATTTTATTAAATAATATGGTTTAATAGGGTTCAATTTTCATTAATTGCTATTCACTTGGACTTTAATTTTTCTTTATTAAAGTTTCTGTTTATCATTAATTTTTTAAATTTCTCAACCAATTATATTTCCTGCGTAAGACCTATTCCGTGAAAGTAGTCTCATAAGCAGTTCAGTCAGCTGAAGAAACATTGTACCCCAGAAATACATCAATGTTGGAATAGAAAAGTTAAGGCTTTGGTTTCTGTCTTAATCAATTATGAGGTATATGGTTATAAAATTACTAAGCTTTTTAAGCCACAGTTTCCTCATCTTGACAATGGGCATAATACTAATTTTCTTTCTCATAGTGTTACTATAAAGATTGTAAAATGTAATGTTCAGGAACAAACTATGACGGTGTTTTTAATAATCATTAAATAGTTGCTGTTGCTATTAATATAATTGCATAATTATACTTTGATACATGGTGTTTCTCACACTTCTTAATTATAGCTCTAAGATAATACTGCATTTATTCCTGGTGCTCATTTACAATCATGACATGTTGTTTTTCTTTATAACACAAACACAATTAAATTTACTATATCTAGAAATAAGACGAGATATTAATAAAAGATCACTATGCCACGTATAAAATATAATTTATAGATATACCTGTTCAAATTTTTGTATATTTCTGATTATGACCCAAAACATAGTGCCCAAAAATATTTTATACATGTATAAATGTTTTATAATATTAAACCTCTCCTAAATTATACCACAATAATTATATGAGAATGAGTGATAACCATAAAAACTGAGTTGTCTTGTGAAATGAATGGGTTTAACATTATTAGAAAAGTTGTGTGGTGATTTTTGAAAACTTGAAAAACCATTTGTGACATATTGTCACATTTAAACTGTAGCTTTCTCCATTCCTGTGGAGAATTGCCATTAAGAACTTAGTTTTCTCTATTATTAATGAAAGTTTGATTGGCTGTGCATGGCAGAAATGAATTGTTCATAGAGTTATTCATTTGCATAAATAGAAATGTAGTTTATATATATACATAATATATTATATTATATATATATATTATATATTATATTATATATATATATGAACACATGTGTATAAACATATATGAGTGTGGTCTGTATTTAGATTAGCTGAAATCATGTAAGTCCAGTGAAAACTTACTTACTACAATATAGTTTATTTCTAGGATAATTATTCAATTGCAAATGCTCATTTACCTGCAGTTTATGCAGGAAAACAACCAAGAACACATTTCTATTTCATTTATAAACTGCTCAGCATCTGAGAATTTTAGACAGGTAGAAATTTTTAAATTCTGATTCTCTCCTGTGAAACTTATTAATCAGAGTCATAGAATTTTCAATTAAAAACAAAAGAATGTAGAGGCCCTCTGGTACATTTCTCAAAAAACAGTGTGTACTTTCTTTTTTTGACTATTTTACACTATTTAAATAATAATCATTCAAATTTGGGTTTTTAAATTAAACAATTTGCAGATCGACACGTTCATGGTAAATATATGTTAATTTATTATGTATGTATATAATCATGTGTTTTCACCAAAGTATGGGCTGTCACATGGAATTTCACTTATTCCTTAAAAAATTAATTTAAAAAAATCTTAACATACATCCCAAATTTTAGACTTTTTTTTCTAAAATTACAGGCCACTTTAAATTATCTAAATTCCTACTTTTTGTTGACTATTTTAACGTTGTATTGACTAACTTTCTTATGCAAGTTGCAAATTATTAATCAGCAGCAAACATGCTATATTGAGGAGTCTGAGGCAACATTCATGATCATTAGGAAGAAAAGCTTCATTTTATTAATTATGTCAATTTTGAGCTCACAACACTTAGTGATAACCGTACATGTTCTGTGTATTCAACACTCCTATTTTATGACTTCAAATAATTTTACTAATGGTAGCTCACAAAATTCTCATAATGTTAAATCTTCCAAATGCTATATGAATGTAATGCTGCTAGAAAACAATTTTCATAACAGTAGGCCTCTTTGTCTACTTTTTTAACTGATGTATCCAAGAACATAGAACTTTTAAGCATTCAATATTTTAAGCACTCAAAAACTATTTATTGAATGAGGTAATTTATGCTCAAATTGATGCTACCTAGCAAAGTTGAAAATCAAATAATGTGTTCTGATTTAGGACGGTTTTAAAGAAAATATTTATGACTGTGACAGGCTATATCGTTTTTCTAAGCGAACCACAATAATAACTTTTATGTTACAAGTCTTCTTAAATGTGATTTTGACACTCCCCTCATGAACAAGAAGAGTCTAGATTCCTTCTGATTGTGTCTATACAGGCTTGTGACTTATAAGATAAGGTTACATAAGTCGTCTACATAGTTTTCACCTGGTTCTACTGTTATGCAGCTATGGAATCCATGAGGCACCATGTAAGAATTCCAAGGCTACTATGCTTTGAGGCAACCCCGTTCACAGTGAGTTCATATGTAGAAATATTTCACCCCAGAACCCCAGCTGAATTCCTAATCAATCATCCCCTAGATGGACCAGTGACAGTCCTTGAGACGAGACAGACTACAGATAGACATCACCAATATCAAGCATGAATGAGTAGACTACTACGGATAATATTTAGATGAAAAGGAAAAACTTCTTGGATGACACATCTACCAAATGTGACTCAAGAAGAAATAGCTGTAACTTGATTTTCTAAAAAATTAGATTCAGATAGTTTCACTGGGCTGGTTTTATGGCTTTAATACTCATTATTTCCTGTAGGTCAGAAGTTAAGTAAGTTTGACTGGATACTTTGCTTAAGGTCTCAGTAGGCTGAAATCAAAGTATTGGCCAACCTGGGCTTTTACCTGGAGACTAAAGAGTGGAGACTAAAGAGTGAAGAATAATCTACTTTAAGTCTTCATCAGGTTGTTGATAGAATTAAATTCTGTTAAGTTGTAAAGCTGAAATCCATATTTCTTTGCTCATTCTTAACTATAGAAGGCTGCTCACATTCCTTGGCTCATGGTCCTATCCATCTTAAAAGTCCCCAACAGAACACTGCTACACTCAACAACTTGGATAGATCTCAGGTAATTATTGTTAGCAAAAAAAGCCAGTCTCAAAAGATCAAATAATATCTGATTCTATGTATATAACATTCAAAGAATGAAGAAATTGTAGAGAAAAAGTAAACTGATTAGTGATTGCAAGGTTTAGGGATAGGAATTGACTATAAAGAGATACTTAGACAGAGATCTTTGTGGTGTTGGAATCTGTTTTGAATGCAGTGTTTGCATTGGTAGTAGATTTACACATGTGACAAAATAGCATAGCACTATATAGCCAAATGCTAATATCCTGGTTTTGATGTGCTTCTCAAAAATGTATACATGATCTTGGAAGTGTATTTTGTTAGATTTATCTGTATTTGATGTAGCTTGATGTTTTTAAATATTGTTTTTCAAATTTTGTTTTTATTGTTTCATCACAGCATATAGAAATACAATTAATTGTTGTATATTGACCTTTAATTAATCTGCTAAAGTCACCTATGACTCCTAGAAGTCTTTTTATAGTTCTTAACTATATATGAAAAATTATATTTGCATTCATTCCTTTTGCTGCTATAACAAGTTACTACAAATTTAGGAGCTTAAATCAACATAAGATGAGATCCAAGATGGCCAAATAGGAACAACCTTGGAGTGCAGTTCTCAGTGAGAGCAATGCAGTGGGTGAGTGATCACTGCATTTCCAAATGAGGTACCAGGTGCATCTCAATGGGACTCTGTGCACAGTGGGTGTAGCCCAAGAAGGGCAAGCCGAGGCAGGGTAGGGTGCTGCCTCACCCAGGAAGTGCAATCACCAGAGAACCCTCCTCCCTACCCAACAGAGGCCATCAGGGTCTTTTCCATCCACTCCAGCACTCTGCTTCAGATACTGTACTGTGCTTCTCCTGCAGTTTTTACTGCCCACAGCCCAGGAGATTCCCAGGCAGAGAAGTGCCAGGAATTTCCAGCAGGGCCGCTCCAGCCAGTACCATGAGTTTCTGCACAAAAACTCACACAAATCTGGGCATCAGTTTTAACTGACTACCAGAACACCTGGGAGATAGAGTAGCCCAATCAACTGAAAAAGAGGGGACTGAAAGCAGGGATCCAGGGGGATCTGGCTCAGCAGGTCCCACCCCCACAAAGACCAGCAATCTGAAATGCTATGGATTGAGAGTTTTGTAGCCAAGCACAGCTGGACTTGGGATGGCCCAGCTCTATGGGGTGAAGGATGTCTGCCATTACTGAGGCAGGCTACCATTACCAAAGCAGTTCTAACTGTACCTCTGTAAAGAAAACCACAAGGAAGTTCACAGCAGCTGGGCAGAGCCCATGGTAGCTCAGCAATGCTTCTGCTGTCAAACTGTGACTAGACTACCTCCTTGCTGGGCAGGGCATCTCTGAAAAAGGAAGCAGCACATCAGGATCTTATAAATAAAGCTCCATCTTCACAGGACAGAGCACCTGGGGAAAGAGGCTGTTACAAGTTCCACTGCAGCAAACTTAAACCTACTTGCCCAGCAGCTCTGAATGGAACAATGGAGCTCCTAGCACAGCACTTGAGCTCTGATAAGAGACAGGCATCTCCTCAAGCAGTTCCCTGACCCCCATATATTCAAAGAGACACCTCACAAAGGAGAGCTCTGGCTGACATCTGGTGCTTACCCTTCTGGGATGAAGATAACAGAAGAAACTGGCAGCAACCCTTACTGTTCTGCAGCCACCGTAGGTGCTTCCCAGGCAATCAGGGTCAGGAGTAGACCTTCAGCAGTCCTGCACCAGAGGGGCCTATTAGAAAGAAAATTAAAAAACAGAAAGAAATAGCTTCAACATCAACCAAAAAAAAGTCCACTCAGAGACCCCATCCAAAGTCACCAACTGCAAAGACCATAGGTAGATAAATCCATGAAGATGGAAAGAAACCAGCACAAAAAGGATGAAAACACCAAAGACCAGAATGCCTCTCCTCTTCCAAGAGATCACAACTCCTCACCAGCAAGGGAACAAAGCTGGATAGAGAATGAGTCTGATGAATTGACAGAAGCAGGCTTCAGAAGGTGGATAATAACAAAGTTTTCTGAGCTAAAAGAACATGTTCTAACCCAATGAAAAGAAACTGAGAACGCTGAAAAAAGGTTAAATGAAATGCTAATTAACCGTTTAGAAAAGAACATAAACAACTTGATGGAGCTGAAAAACACAGCACAAGAACCTTGCAAAGCATACACAAGTTTCAACAGCCAAATCAAGCAGAAGAAAGGATATCAGAGATTGAAGATCAACTCAATGAAATAAAATGAGAAGGCAAGATTAGAGAAAAAAGAGTGAAAAGAAATGAACAAAGCCTCCAAGAAATATGGGATTATGTGAAAAGACCTAATCTACATTTGATAGGTGCACCTGAATGTGATGGAGAGAATGAATAAAAGCTGGAAAACACTCCTTAGAATATGATCCAGGAGAACTTCCCTAACCTAGAAAGGCAGGCCAACATTCAAGTCCAGGGAATACAGAGAACACCACAAAGATACTCCTTAAGAAGAGCAACCACAAGGCACATAATCGTTAGATTCATCAGGGTTGAAATGAAGGAAAAAATACTAAGGGAAGTCAGAGAAAGGTCGGGTCACCCATAAAGGGAAGCCTATCAGACTCACAGTGGATCTCTTGGCAGAAACCCTACAAGTCAGAAGAGAATGGGGGCCAATATTCAACATGCTTAAAGAAAAGAACTTTCAACCCAAAATTTCATATCCAGCCAAACTAAGCTTCATAAGGGGAGGAGAAATAAAATCCTTTATGACAAGCAATTGCTGAGAGATTTTGTCATCACCACACCTGCCTTACAAGAGCTCCTGAAAGAAGCACTAAACATAGAAAGGAACAACCAGTACCAGCAACTCCAAAAACATACCAAATGGTAAAGAGCATCAACACAATGAAGAAATTGCATCAACTAATGGGCAAAACAACCAGCTAGCAACAAAATGGCAGGATCAAATTCACATGTAACAATATTAACCTTACATATAAATGGGACTAAAAGCCCCAATCAAAAGACACAGACTGGAAAATTGGATAAAAAGTCAAGACCCATTGGTGTGCAGTATTCAGGAAACCCATCTCACATGCAAGGACACACATAGGCTCAAAATAAAGAGATGGAGGAAGATTTACCAATCAAATGGAGAGCAAAAAAAGCAAGGGTTATAATCCTAGTCTCTGATAAAATGGACTTCAAACCAACAGAGATCAAAAGAGACAAAGAATGACATTACATAATGGTAAAAAGATCAATGCAACAAGAGCTAACAATCCTAAATATATAGACACCTAATACAGGAGCACCCATACGTATAAAGAAAGTTCTAAATGACTTACAAAGAGACCGAAACTCACACAATAATAGTGGCAGACTATAACACTCCATGGTCAATATTAGACAGATAAACAAGACAGAAAATTAATAAAGATATCCAGGACTTGAACTCAGATGTGGACCAAGCAGACATACTAGACATCTACAGAACTCTCCACCCCAAACCCAGAGAATATACATTCTTCTCAGCACCACATCACACCTCTAAAATCGACCACATAATTGGAAGTACATCACTCCTCAGCAAATGCAAAAGAACGGAAACCATAACAGTCTCTCAGATGACAGTGCAAATTAGAACTCTCAAGAACTAACTCAGAACTGCACAACTTCATGGAAACTGAACAACTGGCTCCTGAATGTCACCTAGATAAAAAATGAAATGAAGGCAGAAATAAAGATGTTCTTCAAATCCACTGAGAGTGAAGACATAATGTACCAGAAACTCTGGAACACATTTAAAGCAGTGTCTAAAGAGAAATTATGGCAATAAATGCCCATATGAGAAACAAGGAAAGTTCTAAAATGACATTTTATCATGAAAATTGAAAGAGCTAGAGGAGCAAGATGAAAAAAAAAAAACTCAAAAGCTAACAGAAGAAAAGTAATAACTAAGATTAGAGCAGAACTGAAGGAGATAGAGACATAAATCAATAAATCAAGGAGCTTATTTATTGAAAAGGTCAACAAAATAGACCACTAGCCAGATTAATAAAAACGAAAAGAGAGAAGAATGAAATAGATGCAATAAAAAAAGATAAAGAAAATCACCACTGATTCCACAGAAATACAAACTACCATCAGAGTACCACAAACAACTCTGTGCACATAAACCAGCAAACCTGGAAGAAATGGATAAATTCCGGGACATTTGCCCCTTCCCAAGCCTAAACCAGGAAGAAGTTGAAATCCTGAATACACCAATAACAAGGGATGAAATTAAGGCAGCAATTAATAGTCTACCAACCAAAAAAAGCCTAGGTCCAGATGGGTTCACAGCCGAATTCTACAGACATACAAGGAGGAGCTGGGTACCACTCCTCCTGAGATCCAAAATATACAGATAGAAGGAATCCTTCCCAAATCATTTTATGAGACCAACATCATCCTGATACCAAAACCTGGCAAAAAAATCCACAAAAAAAGAAAAATTCGGGCCAGTATCCATGATGAACATAGATGCAAAAATCTTCAATAAAATACTGGCAAACTGATTGCAACAGCACATCAAAAAGCTTATCCATCACAATCAAGTAGGCTTCATCCCAGGGACACAAAGCTGGTTCGACATATGCAAATCTATAAATGTAATCCATCACATAAACAGAACCAAAGACAAAAACCACATGATTATCTCAATAGATGCAAAGAAGGCCTCTGACAAAATTCAACATCCCTTTATGCTAAAAACTCTCAATAAACGAGGTATCAATGGAACATATCTCAAAATAATAAAAGCTATTTATGACAAACCCACAGCCAATATGATACTGAATGGGCAAAAACTGGAAATACTCCCTTAGAAATCTGGCACAAGACAAGGATGCCCTCTCTCACCACTCCTATTCAATATAGTATTGGAAGTTCTAGCCAGAGCAATCAGGCAAGAAGAAAAAAAAAAACTAAAGGGTATTCAATTAAGAAAGGAGGAAAGAGTATGTCAAATTGACTCTATTTGCAGACAACATGATTGTATATTTAGACAATCCCACTGCCTCAGCCCAAAATCTTCTTAAGTTGATAAGCAACTTCGGGAAAGTCTCAGGATACAAATCAATGTGCAGAAATCACAAGCATTCCTATACACCAATAACAGACTAACAGAGAGCCACATCAAGAGTGAACTCCAATTCATAATTGCTACAACAAGAATAAAATACCTGGAATACAACTAACAAGTGATGTAAAGGACCTCTTCAAGGAGAACTACAAACCACTGCTCAAGGAAATAAGAGAGGACACAAACAGATGGAAAAACATTTCATGCTTATGGTTAGGAAGAATCAATATTGTGAAAATAGCCATACTGCCCAAAGTAATTTATAGATTCTATGCTATTCCCATCAAGCTACCAATGACCTTCTTCAGAGAACTAGAAAAAAACCACCTTAAACTTCATATGAACCAAAAGAGAGCCCACATAGTCAAGACAATCTTAAGCAAAAATAACAAAGCTGGAGGCATCACACTACCTGACATCAAACTATACTACAAGGCAACAGCAACAAAACAGCATGGTGCTGGTACCAAAACAAAGATACAGACCAATGAAACAGTACAGAGGCCTCAGGGGCAATGCCACGCAAGCATCTGATCATTGACAAACCTGACAAAAACAAGCAATGGGGAAAGGATTCCATGTTTAATCACTGGTGTTGGGAAAACTAGCTAGACATGAGTAGAAAGCAGAAACTGGACTCCTTCCTTACACTAAAATTAACTCCAGATGGATTAAAGACTTACAAACACTAAAAGAAAACCTAGGCAAAACCGTTCAAGATATAGGCATAGGCAAGTCATTACTAAAACACCAAAAGCATTGGCAACAAATGCCAAAATAGACAAATAAAACCTAATTAAACTCCAGAGCTTCAGTACAGTAAACAAAACAATCATTAGAATAAATCGGCAACCAACAGAATGGGAAAAAATTTTTGCAATCTACCCATCTGACAAAAGGCTAATATCCAGCATCTACAAAGAACTAAAGCAGATTTACAAGAAAGAAACCAAACAACACATTCAAAAGTGGGTAAAGGATATGAACAGATACTTTTCAAAAGAAGACACTTATGAGGCCACCAGACGTATGAAAAAATGCTCATCATTACTGGTCATTAGAGAAATGCAAATCAAAACCACATTGACATATCATCTCACACCAGTTAGAATGGTGATCATTAAAAAACTGGAGACAACAGATGCTGGAGAGGATGCAGAGAAATAGGAATACTTTTACACTATTGGTGGGAGTGCAAATTATTTCCATTGCACTTCCATTTGCACAACCATTGTGGAAGACAGTGTGGTGATTCCTCAAGGATCTAGAAATAGAAATTCCATTTGATCCAGCAATCCTATTACTGGGTATCTATCCAAAGGATTATAAATTATTCTATTATAAAGACACATGCACACGTATGTTCATTGTGGCACTGTTTACAATAGCAAAGACCTGGAACCAACCCAAATGCCCAAGAGTGATAGAGTGGACAAGGAAAATGTGACACATATACACCATGAAATACTATGCAGCCATAAAAAATGATGAGTTCGTGTCCTTTGTAGGGACATGGATGAATCTGGAAACCATCATTCTCAGCAAACTGACACAAGAACACAAAGTCTATCGCTGCATGTTCTCACTCATAGGAAGATGTTGAACAATGAGAACACATGGACACAGAGAGGGGAGTGTCACACATTGGGGTCTGTTGGGGGTAGTTAGGGGAGGGACAGCAGGGGGTGTGGAGGTTGGGGAGGGTTAATGGGGAGAAATATCACATATAGGTGACAGGATGTTGGAGGCAGCAAACCTCCTTGCCATGTATGCACCTATGCAACAATCCTGCATGATCTGCTCATATAACCCAGAGCCTAAAGTACAAAAGAAAAGGAAAAAAAACCACAAACATATATGACAGTTCTCCAGGTCAGAATTTGAAGTGAGTTGTGCCACACTAAAATCAAACTGTCATCAGAGCTGAGTTTTCATTTCAAAAGATGAAAAAAGTTGGCTTTTTTTTTTTTTTTTTTTTTTTTTTTTTTTTTGCATTTTACAGCATTTAGAGACTGCCTACATTCCTTAGCTCATGACTTCCTCTCTTCAAAGCCAGTAATGGCTAGTTGTGTCTTTCCACCTGCAGGGTCACCTTCCCACTCCTTCCACTGTCTTCCTAGAATTCTAAAACTGATAATTCTGCCTCCCTCTTTATCTTTTAAAGGCAGGTAATTTTAAATTACATTAGGCTCACTCAGATAATCTGAGAAAATAATGTAGTTCAAGATTCTAAACTTAATCACATTTCAAACTCCTTTTTGCCAAGTAAGGTGACATGGTCTGGGAAGTAGAATGTAACACTCTTTGGAGGCTCATTATTTTACCAATAGTAACATTGTGTATGAATAAACATAGTTTTCTCCTTCTTTTACAAATTATTTCTTTGTTTTTCCCAGCTTCATTGAAGAATAATTGATGTACAAAAAGCATACTTATTTAGAATTAGTAATTTGAGGAATTTTGACACATTTGCTTTCCTGCTTGCATAATATGCATATAGTGAGCAAATTTTTTATGTGTTAACTTGTCATTCATTTATCTTTTCTGGAGAAGTGGCCATTCAACTATTTTCCCTTTTATAAACTTAATTTATAATTTATCTTAAGAAGCTTTTATTTTTAAACAGCTTCATCAAGATGTGATTCCCATAGTATAAAATCCACTTATTTAAAGTGTGAAAATATGTTCATTTTCCCCAATTTGACCTATAGAGTTAATGAATTCCAATCAAACTCAAGCAGATATTTTGAAGATTAACAAGCTGATTCAAAATTTATATAGAAATACAAACTACCAAAACAATTTTGAAAAGGAAGAACAGAGTTGTGTAACTCTCAGTGCACAATTTTCAAAGTTAAGATATGCTTCTTCAATAACAGTAGTAAAGTACTGGCTTTGGATATTTACAAGTATTGATTAAACCATCACATAAATGACTCATTAATTTTTTATAAAGACACCAAAGTAATTACATTGGAAAACATGTTTTTTAAAATTTGTGCTAGAACGTAAACTTACCTATGTTAATAAAAATACACTCCATTTTATATTAAATCATATAAAATAACTGAGAATGCATTTTAGATATAAATATGTGAGTGAAATCTATAATACTTCTTTGAAAAACACTGAAGAAATACTTGATTCCTCAAGTTAGTCAAACATTTATTAGATAGTACACAAAAGAAAAAAAAACTGTAAAAGAAAAGAATGGTTAATTTAACTTAAATATTTTAAGCATATAAAGTTCAGCTAAGTAAAACAACTCAAGCTATAGCTTGTGAGAAAATATTTACAGATAATGTCTGAAAAAAGTGCTATGACCTTTTAAAATGCAATAATATGAAAACAACCAGTCAATTAAAATGCACAACAGATTGGAACTAACTTGCCAGAGAAAATATACGAATGGCAAATAAGAATGTAAAAAAAAGTTCAACCTCATTAGTTTGTAGATAATTCAAATTAAAAAACAATGAGATACCAGTATATACCCAATAGTATAAATAAAATTAAAAAGATTAGCAATACCATATCTTAGCAAAAAAATATATCAACTGGAATTCATACATTGCAGTTGGGGATCCATAATTTAGATCTGCTTTGGTAAACAATTTATTATATGTTATATTAAATAAACATTTTCCCTAGAACTCACTATTCTACATGCTACAAGTTATTTATATGAAAGAAACAAAATGATATCTATATCTATATATAGATATATTGTGACAAAAGGCAAGCCAGTGGTTGCCAGTGGTCATTTTGGAGGAAATTATTTGACTTTAAAGGAGTATCAGGAAACATTTCAAATCAATGCAAATATTCTTTGTTTCAGTGGTTATCTTACTATTGTATGTATACTGTGGAAGCATTGAAAACTCAAACTAAATGCTTAAATTATCTTTACTTCATGCAACTTACACCCCAACAAAGCTAAGAAGAAAAGTAAAGTCTATATGTAACTATTTTTGAAGCATAAAAGCCATAAAACCCTCTATCTGTGTGAGTTCAATTTCTTTCTACTTTTTACAAGATACTATACTTTCTAATCTAACAAAAATAATACCTGAATAAGTTATGGTTCGTTGTTATTTTTAACTCATCAGTGAGTTGAAGATTTTCTAGAGACTGAAATGAATTAATTCCATAAAGTAGCATTTCTTAACAAGTAAAAGACACATGTCTATATTCATCCTGGTAGAGTTACAGGAGAAAAAACAAATCCTTCCAATGTAGAGGTATGGAAAAACCAGCCATTTATCCAGTTCCTTAGTGGTTCAAAACTTTTTATCAAATTAATTGTACCTGATAATCTGAGACAGAGCTTTCATTTTTCAACGTGTGGATTAATAAGAACCTCATCAATCTCACCAGACCTACCTTTCATCTTTTTCTTTACCATTAAATGACTTTGCCATCTCAGGTCATGGATCTGAAATACCACTTGGCAATATACATTATTCTCAAGCTGAAGCAGTGATTTTGGGTTCAGATTGAAACTCAATCTTGGCTGACAAATTAAGGTTCACCAGCAACAAATTTACTTGCTTTTAAAAAAGGATCAGGACAGATAACACAGATTACATGTTTACAGCATAGCAGTCAACTTACTGCATAATCAAGAAACACTGTTTTAACTGTTTAGGTGTACTTGTTAAACAATGAAACTTTCACATTTCTAATATAAATATTATCTCTACTTGCATAGGCTTTAAATTTTTAAATATGATTGACATATACTTCCATAACAACCTTAAGATAAAGATAATTTACAGTACAACTGAGATTCTGATTATGATACATATTTCTATTAGAAAATCAACATTTTTTTTTTCAGAATGTGGTTGATGCCACTACATTTTTATCGGAATCTGGTAGAGTTTGTCATTTATTATTCCTTGGTAATATATGTCTCCACCATAAATATATATATTTCCACTTCTTACACTTATAGAAGGTATAGCAATGTAAACTGAAGTGTTTGAAAAATTGTTTAACATTTAAATTTAATATTTCAATGTTTCAGTGCAGACTATGTGGTTTTCCTCTGCCTAAAATTTAAAATAAAAATGAGGTATATTAAATGTAACCATTTAATATACCATCAATGAACTATGTATTGCCTTTATACAGTGAATTGATTAATCTGATGTTATCCTTAGCATACCTAAGGAAGATAAAATATAGACTTCAGAAACTATTTATAGTAATTGGAATAAGAGGAACAGAAACCAATGTTCTTAGTAGTTGAAAAGGTAATATTTGTTTTTCCACCAAAATATAAACTAGTTGTATAAACATAAGCGTATCTTGATTAGCAAATACAGCAGGTATCA
This sequence comes from Saimiri boliviensis, assembly GCF_048565385.1. Classification (NCBI taxonomy): domain Eukaryota; kingdom Metazoa; phylum Chordata; class Mammalia; order Primates; family Cebidae; genus Saimiri; species Saimiri boliviensis. The sequence continues at coordinate 56,104,308 of NC_133453.1, read as the reverse complement.
TTAACACATTATTTGCCTATTGACACTTCAGGTATATGTGTTTGTGTTTGAGTGTATACCTGTGTGTATGTGATGTTTAAATAAGCTATACTGCAATGGGTTGGCATTAGCAGCATCAAATTTCAATTGAACTCAATCAAAATTTAATGTGATGTAGCAGCTAAAATGTGAATATAAAGAAACTAGGAAAAGCTGCGTCAGTTACCCAGACGTTGAGTGTAATCCAAGTACTAAATGACTGTGATTTTTACCAGATTATCAAGCCTCTTTGAATTTCCAGATCTGTCTCTTCGACTGGGAGCAAAGGTTATTGAACCAATTTTCATTGAGTTCCTGTTTCTGTTATTATTCTCGTTGTTTGTTTTTGTTTGTTTTTCTGAATCTGGCCTGTCACCCAGGCTGGAGTGCAATGGCACCATCTTGGCTCACTGCAACCTTCGCCTCCTGGGTTCAAGCAATTCTCCTGCCACAGCCTGCCAAGTAGCTGGGATTAGAGACACATGCCACAACGCCCAGCTAATTTTTTGTATCTTTAGTAAAGATGGGGTTTCAGCATGCTGGCCAGGCTTGGTAAGAAACTCCTGACCTCATGATCTACCCGCCTTGGCCTCCCAAAGTACTGGGATTACAGGCATGAGCCACCATGCCCAACCAGTTAAGAGTTCCTTTGTAAATCTTAAAGATTTAAAAGTTGTGTGGTTCCTTTTGTACTGCCCAAATTGAAATCTTATAAATCTCAACATTCATCATTAGATTGTTTTACTTGTATGTAGGTTTTAAGCAGTCACATTGACTTAGAGTTATTTCAAAATTTTAGAATGCATCTGTTTAACAACCCACAGTGATTGTTTATTCATTATTTCTCTATCAAACTTAACTTCATTACAAGTGATATAATAACATTACTAAATATTTACTTTACAGAAAATATAGTGATTTACACAAGTAACAAAGAAGTTCCCAGATGGTGTTACACATGGATGTTCAGATGAAGAAACTAAAACTTTTATATTTTATGAATATTAATGAGATAAAAATATAATGATTACAGTATTTTTGAAATCAATAATTGGGTCAATTTGTAGAGAATCCATTTTCTCTCTCTTTTTTTGTACTATGCAAAACATTATACCTGTGTTATTTCATATTTATGTATCTACCAAGATCTACTTTTATAGGTCTCAGTGGTCTTAAGGATAATAAATAATATTGTATTCTGCTTTGTATTTTCTCTTATATAAATCCACACACTTTGTTGGGCAAAATGGAAAAACACCTTTAAAACCTCCATAGTTCTAAATCATTTGGGAAAAATCCAAAACAATCGTTCTTAAGTTTTTGTAGTATTGGAAATAACTGTCAGTTAAACACCTATTAAATATAAACATAAATTTAAATATACGTGTATAAATGTAAATATACACAACTGTCTAAGATTACAAATTTTTAGATATTTAGAGCTATACTAATAAGGAGTTGAGCAAAATATTGAGCAAAGCCATAATAGTCTTGCATAGAATTCAACAGGAAAAAGCTTACTGGGAAATAAAAGATTTATAAGTTTTACTTGGGCATATGTATGTATTTAAAAAAAGAAATTGAAAATTAATCTAAGCCCCCATGAACTCTAGAGATAGAATAGAAAATTTGTACCTTCAAGTGGCCAAGCTTTATTGTCCTATGATGTCTAGTTCTCAGTCCTTGCAGATACTTTCCATCATTAAGCCACCAGTTGCAGACTTAGATCCATTCCAGCCTATGAAAATTTTTTTTTGTCAGAGTGAATTTCATTCAATAGTTCTATAGCTTGCTATTAAATTTCTGCATTTTTGTTAAGTTTTAGTAAAAAAAAACCACTTTCTTATTTTCCAATATCTTGCCCTAATTGATAAATTGTTGCTCTCTTCATGCAATCTTCCTTTGTAAAAGTGAATCATCACCTGATGTCCAATTAAGCTGCTTCCTATCCTTGCAAAATATGCATCACTACAATTCTCTCATGCTGAGAACCTACTGCTTTAGATACCTGACTGTACCTGGCTTAAGAGTTCCAAAATGCTCTATCTGCTGTGATTACCTACTCTTCCCTAATAAGTAAAGTTTTATTATTGGCTTTCTCTGAATCACGATAATATAATCTCCAGCTCTTCCTTAATTTTCCTATTCTCCACCCAACAAAATCCTTGTTCTAAATCTATCAGATGGGAAGAAGAAAGAAATTGTTTCTACTTTTCCCATGTTTAGGGTTGTTTTTTCCCACTTAAAACAGAAGAAACCATATTTCTACTTATTTGTGAGTAAACACAAAAGAGACAAAACAAGAATAAGCTCTGGCTCTTTAATTTCTACTCTTTCAGATGTAATGTGACCATATTACAGATCTGAGATCTAATCAATTCCTGCTATCCTCTTTTCATTCACAAAAGTGTTCCTATTTGAGAGATAAAATATATAACATTAGCCAGAGGTGTAGAAGTAAGATAATGAAAAGAAAAAATAATTTCTGAGACTATAATTAGAAAGGAAGTAGATTAAAATAAATGTAAACATCATAAAATAAGTGTGCTTGGAAGTGGCTAACCATAGAAAATTCCTAGTATGTACTTATGATTCTCCCAGTTTCACTGAAATGAGATGAAGTCCAAAGATCAAATTATGGTAACAAAATATAGTTATCCAAGAAAATAAAGACTAAGAGAAGGAAGACAGAAGAATATGATCTTGGATATTATGAGAATATAGAGGCAACTATTGAAGAAAAGCAAGTAAAAATAAATATTGACACTGTTTGCAGAAAAGGATGGATTGTCTTTTAGAAATTGGAGAAATTATTCAAAATGAAATTAAAAGGGCAGAAAAGTAAAAACTAGGAAGGACATTGAAAGAGTTGAAGGGATTTTATTAGCAAAGGAAATTTTAGTGAGAAAAGAATATATTTAAGATAATTCTACAACAATGATACTCAATTTGAGCTTTTAATTTTTATATTAAGGTTATACTGCATTTCAATTTAAATATCTCACCAATAAATGCATTTAAATTTTATTTTTAATAGTAATTTTCATGTGTAAACATGTTTATTTTTCTAAAGGTTTAAAGAAATATTACTAAAGGCTAAATTTTTTTTTTTTTAAAATATGCAGTATTAGCTTAAAGACATACATTCAATCATCAGTGTTTCAGAGGACAAAAAACAATCTCTACAACAAAATAGGTCAAAAGAAAACAACATTTAATAATTAGGTCAGGGACTTTCAGGAAAATCCACATTTTATTTAGGAGAAAAATATATATTAATAGAGTAAGGCTACTAAAAAGGGAAGAAGAAAAAATGATTATTGAAAAATGTTTTGATAGAGGGAAGAGGGTGGGGGGAGAAACTTGACAATTAAAATTTTTACTTTGATAGACTTAATGATAACATAATCAGAAGGGAATAAAGATAATTATGGAACAAAAATTAAGAATCTGACTTATATAGTTTTGTAAGAAATTTGTTTTTCAAATTTTAAAATAAAAATATACTTATATATATATATATATACATGTAAAAAACAAAATGTGAAACAATTTATTCTGCAAAAACTCTAAAAATTATCTGGTGTCATGTCAATGCTATCAAATTTATCACATCATCTAAATACATCTTCTAAGAAAGAAACTAAATCATAGATTTATTGAATTTGAGTTCATAGATATATCTCATGGTATCTTACAGTAATTACTAAATGTGTAAAGATATTAAAAGAGCTTGTGTCCTTTAGTTTGATTAAATTTACAGAAAATCAATCCAATTGATAGTTTATGCAGACTGCTAATGCTAAATGGATATATAGAAAAAAATTCAATAAAAGAATGAGACATGATTGTGTGTAATTACAGTGGCCCATTGAACATTTAAAGTTTAAAATGATTATCAAGAGTGGGCAAATTCAGGAGTCAACAAGATTGGTCTAATATAGAAGTACTGAAAGGAATAAGCTTCATAAAGACAGTGTTCCATAATGGATGTTCTGTAATGGATGCTATTTACCTAGTATACTAGCATGACTTTGTACTACCTGTCAAATCTCTATTTTTGATTCTGAAGCATCATTAGTGTTACTAGGATAAGAAGCCATCCAGGAAAATTTATATAAATGGCTATAGGAGTAGAAATAAAATCTTAACCAAAATACATAAAATTCAATGCAGAAAATAAATATTTATTAGCATCTAACTTCTGTTTTCTCATGGATTTATCAGCCATCTGGTTGATGCTTTATAGTTGGAACAAATTACTTATAAAAAGCCTGTCAAGAAGGGAGTCACTCCTGCTTTTTGTTTGGTCTGAAAGTTCTATGTGACTATTTCTGTATGTTCACTGCCTATCTCTTATTTTATATTTAAAAATATTCTGTTTGAGGGTCTAGAAGCAGATTTTAGAGGCAATAAGAAAACAGAGGGAAGCCTTCTCTTATTTTTGTCCCCTTTCACTCTGTCCAGTCCCACTCATGGCATGAACCCTAATATATGCCAGAGAAAAAGTGTTAAAGTATAGACTTCTGAAATAACTGAGGTCCTCAGTTTACCTTGCTGAAAATAATTCTACAGGCTCAGGAGATAAGAGATGTTATATGCTCTCTAAAACACTTTTTAGTAGTAATATGTAGAATGAGAGAAGTAAAATAATTCCATATGACAATCCACTTTCCTATTGTAAACAGTGCTTCAATGAACATTCGTGTGCATGTGTCCTTATAGTAGAATGATTTATAATCCTTTGGATATATACCCAGTAATGGGATTGCTGGGTCAAATAGGATTTCTATTTTTAGGTCATTGAGGAATCGCCACACTGTCTTCTACAATGGCTGAATTAATTTACACTCCCACCAACAGTGTAAAAGTGTTCCTATTTCTCCACATCCTCTCCAGCATCTGTTGTCTCCAGATTTTTTAATGATCGCCATTCTAACTGGTGTGAGATGGTATCTCAATGTGGTTTTGATTTGCATTTCTCTAATGACCAGTGATTGATGAGCATTTTTTCATATGTATGTTGGCCTCCTGTATTTCTTCTTTGTAAAGTGTCTGTTCATATCCTTGGCCCATTTTTGAATGGGCTTGTTTGTTTTTTTCTTGTAGATCTGTTTTAGTTCCTTGTAAATTCTGGCTATCAGCCCCTTGTCAGATGGGTAGACTGCAAAAATTTTTTCCCATTCTGTTGGTTGCCGATTCACTCTACTGACTGTTTCTTTTGCCGTGCAGAAGCTGTGGAGTTTGATTAGGTGCCATTTGTCTATTTTGGCTTTTGTTGCCATTGCTTTTGGCGTTTTGGTCATGAAGTCCTTGCCTACGCCTATGTCCTGAATGGTTTTGCCTAGATTTTCTTCTAGGGTTTTTATAGTGTTAGGTCTGATGTTTAAGTCTTTAATCCATCTGGACTTAATTTGGGTGTAAGGTGTCAGGAAGGGGTCCTGTTTCTGCTTTCAGCACATGGCTAGCCAGTTTTCCCAACACCATTTATTAAACAGGGAATCCTTTCCCCATTGCTTGTTTTTGTCAGGTTTGCTAGTCTTTAAGATGGTGACTGAATTAATAGTATCTTGGCATTTCCTGTTGTCTATTTCCTCAGCCAAGAAATCAATGTTAGGAGGTTAAAAAAAAAAAAAAGACATGGTTAAAAGTATAAACATACACAGAACAAATTTATGTATTTTTAGGTAACCACAAAATTTTATAAAGGAAAATAAGGAAAGCTGAAAAATACACTTACCATTTGAGAAAAATATTGCTGCATCAGGTAGGCACTGTGAAGGCAACTGAAGAAACATTTTCTGGTACAAGTTATATATCCCAAATAATAGTTTATTTTTCCCATAGTAAACAAATCATCTGCATTTATAAACAGGAGGACAGGATATTTATACCTTGTATATAATAACAGAGGGGTTTACATGAAGAATAGCATTTGTTTGGTTTATGTTTACTAAGAAAACTTTTAACAAATCTGTCTTTATCTCAAGATCAGAAATCTCTCTAAACATGATCTGTAGATTTTACATATATATACGTGTGTGTGTGTGTATATATATATATATATAATTGTCTTTTATACTTTGATTCAATGTAATCAATACAAAACTTAAAAGGTTGAAATAACCATAAATATATGAAAGATCCTGAAAAATTTGATTCGGTGATAAGAAAGAGATAAAAGACTAGGATTTAAAATTAAACTATTGAATGAATCTACAAAATTGTTTTTTCAAATTGTAGGCTTTCTTAAAACATGATTATCAAAATACTAGAAATACATATACAAAATACTAGAAAAACCAACAGTAAAAAGTAAATTAGTCTTACTCACTTAGACTTAATTAGCTTACAGGTGTCTTTCATATGATCCACATGTCTGACTTCACCCTATTTACTTATAAGTGAAGTAAGTAATGGGCCTAGAAGCAGATTTTAGAGGCAACGAGAAAATAAAGTGAAGCATTCTCTTATCTCTGTCCCCTATCTTTCGGTCCAGTCCCACCCATGGCATGCACCCTAAGGTATGCCAAAGAAAATGTGTTAAAGTATAAGTATATAGCTTTTGGTAGGTCTCTCCTAGAAAGCTCAGTAAGTGCAGAGACCTTATCTATCCTATAACTTGCCTTACTTCCAACATCCAGAAAAGTATCAGTGATTTGTCCCAGAGTCTGTGTTCTGAACAACTATAGAAATGTATACAAAACCCTTCAATGGCTCGCTATCTCATTTAGGATATAAACTCTAACCCTTAGCACCACCTCCATGGCCTCACCTGTTTTGTACCCTACCTTTCTTTTAATCTTACTCTCTCCAACTCCTGAGAGGCACACTGAGCCAAGACTCACCAGCACTGTACTCTAAGCACAAATGCACTGAGTGTAACATTCTCAAGTTGTTACTGTTTCCACTCCTCCTGGATGCTGTGCTCCCAGACATCTCCATGACTAGAACTTCTCTTTGACTCAGGCCTCCACACAAACACCATCTTATCAGAGAGGCATTACCTACCACCTCATCTAAAAGCAGTTTCCCTTGCTCACTGTGCAATGCTTCCTCATCGTGTCTTATTGTACTTGTTGATAGTTATGTCCAACAGACATTTACATATTTAGTTGACTGTCCTTTTATTTTTGGACCCAATCTTCTGTTTGAGATTTTATGCATTTCAAAATCTGTAGGTCATGAAATACCATAGGCATTCAAATAAATGTCAAAGAACTAAATGACTAGATAATTATCAGAATTGCTCCTTAAAGAAATATATTAGTGACCGGGCATGGCGGCTCACACCTGTAATCCCAGAACTTTGGGAAGTTGAGGCTGGTGGATTACCTGAGGTCAGGAGTTCAAGACCAGTCTGGCCAACACAGTAAAAACCCATCTCTACTAAAAATACAAAAAATTAGCCGGACTTGGTGGCATGTGCCCAGGTACTTAGGAACCTGAGGCAGGAGAATTGCTTGAACCTGGGAGGCAGAGGTTGCAGTGAGCCGAGATTGTGTCACTGCACTCGAGTCTAGGCGTCAGAGAGACTCTGTCTCAAAATAATAATAATAATAATAATAATAATAATAATAATAATAATAAAGAGAAAAGAAATAGTAGTCCCGAGAGTTCTCCAGGTGTTTTCTTAAGAGAATGTTCTAGATATTCCGCTTGGCTAACTACTGCTTCAGACTACAAGATTGCTGTTCTATTGGACAGAACCTACTCTGCAGACAGAATTTATTCTGCTTCTCAGTACAGTTGGATACTACTAATACACTAATGTTAGAAAGGGGACTTCTATCTAAAAGTGAGGCAATAGCAAATGCTGGCAAGGATGTGGGGAAAAGGAAACCCTTATACACTACTGGTAGGAACGTATTAGTGCAATCACTATGGTGAACAGTTTGGAGGTTCCTCAAAAAAACAAACAAAAAGACCTATCATATGACCCAGCAATCCCATTGCTGGGTATATATCCCAATGAAAGGAAATCAGTATATTAAAGAGATATCTGCTCTCCCATGTTTGTTGCAGCACCATTCACAATAGCTAAGATTTTAAAACAACCTAGTGCCCATCAATAGATGAATGGATAAAGAAAATGTGGTATTTATACACAATGGATTACTATTCAGCCAAAAAAAAAAAAAGGTACGAGATTCTGTTATTTGCAAAAACATGGAACTGAAGTCATTAAGTGCAATAAGCTGGGCATGAAATGACAAACATCGAATGTTCTTATTTGTGGAATTTAAAAATCAAAATAATGGAACTCATGGAGATAGAGAATAGAAGGATGGGGTACCAGAGACTGGCTGGGGTATTGGGGTATGTGGGAGGGAGATAAGATGGTTAATGAGTACAAAAAATAGTTATAAAAAATGAATAAGACCTAGTATTTGATAGCTCAACATGAATACCAGTTCAATCGGGAGACTCCCACCCAGGTGGGCTGAAGGTATTGAGAGGCAGACACCCAGATAGCAGAGTGGATCCCAGATAGCAGAGTGGATCTATCTGGGGACCAACAGCCTGAGAGCCTGTGGGGCTGACAGCTCTCCAGGACTGAAGGCCCTGAGCAGAGATTCATCCACATATTTACTCTTGGACAGGTGATTCTTATTAATACACAGTTGTCCTACATATACACATAACTCAGGAATATAAAAGGTAGGTAGCTGTTACCCACCTACCACTAATTACAAACTAAAAGTAACTTCCACAAGGGAGCCATAGGGGCAGGGTAAACTTAATGTTTCTCAACATCTCACCTGTCTTTGTTTCAACAAAACTAGGTGAGCAAACTCAGCTCCATCTTGGTGAGCCATTTCTCAGAGACTTCTGAATCCATACTTCCAAACTACACAAAGAGAAAACATTAATAATCATAACAGCAATCATAGATCCTCTACAATTTAGGGCTGCCAATCTATCAGCAGCTTCCTTAAGTACCTTGGAGCCTAACCACCTACTCCTACATTTTTTTCCTTAAGGAGTTGAGACCCAGAAATCTTTTGGGAAACAGGGCAGAGGCTGTTCTTCTGTAACTACTTCCAGCTGAAAAGGGGCATCGAGGGCCCTCTGGGTCCCTCCTCCTTGCTTGCTGTCTAAAGGCCTTTCTGGGTCCTGTTTTATTCTCTCTCAATTATGTTTAGTCTCATACTTTTTAGAGTTCCTAAAGTTAACCTAAAACTCTCCCACCACCAAAATATATGGGGAGTGGGGGAGGTTTAATACAGTTCTGAATCTAAAAACTTTTCATTTCTTGTCAACTAATAAATAAGAATTAGGGCCTGATTTTCTATTATATTTTCCTTCCCAGACTTTTATTGGTTTTAGGGCCATAGATATTTTTCAATTTTTTTTTTTTTTGTTGTTGTTGTTCATTTTGTTTTATTTAGCTCTTAACATTGGCTATACTATTTTTGGTCATGGCTCTATTAATCCCCCATTTCTCTGCACAGTAGAGTTGTTCATCTCAGTATGTATAAATTCTAAATAATTGTAGTTCTTAATCTGCCATCTGAATTCCATGTTACCTGCAAGAGAGCGGACCAGTGCAATCATTGCTAAGTATCCCCTTAGGCCACCAATAATCAATAATAATTCCACAGAAATTTTTGTGCAGTACCTCAGCCTCTATCACAACACAAACTTCCTAGATTAATGTTCTTAACTTAGGGGACTATTCTTTATTTGCATTCAGGCTTTGATGACTAAACATTGTTGCTTTATTTCCTAAATTATTATGAAAAATATTAAGGCCAGAGATCATTAAAGGAAGGAAAGAATATATGCCCAAGGTGTGAAATTTCCTTTTACTTCTATCCCCACTCCAGAAATACTCCGTTTAATTTTGATAACCCTCATTATGATTACCATAATATGCTGCCCTGCTTTCTTCAGCTTTTCCTCCACTATTTGTGAAAGCTTTTTTAATTTGACCCCGAGTCGGTGGTGATGTTTGGCGTGTTCCCCTTGTGGGAATTGTACTCCCCCTCCATGTTAGTCTTGCCATCACTGCGACTGCGGGATCCTCTACAAGTCTCTTCTTTGGTATCTGGTTCACAGTACGGTTTTAAATGTCTGGATAGTACCCATACCGATTGTTGATTTGGATAATATAAATCATATTATAGGCTTAAAAGAAAAAAACCCATATAATCATCAGAACTTATACTAAAAATAAGTATGAAACAAATAAATATACCTATTTTAAAATGCTAAAACAATTTGTTCAATGATATTGCCTTAATAGAAAAAAATTGGCAAACAAGTCAGAATCTTGTAATTCTTACTGGTGATAAAGCAGAAACATTATTAAAATGAAAAGAGATATAGTCATTACAATTGTTTTTTTTTTTTTTTTGGTGCAACCAATGCACATGGATAAAAATTCATATTTTTTAAAAAAATTTAGATTTTCAATATTCAAATTTTATTATTTGTACACCTAAAACACAAATAAAACAAATGAATGAAAACTGAGAATACTGAAAATAAAGTATAAAATCAAATGCTACCTGTTATACAAAAAATATAAGAAATATAAACTATGCAAATAAAAGACTAAGAAAAAATTGAAATTTTGGATTAGTAACAAAAAAATAAGATTAAAATATATCAAATTTATATAAAGAGAGTTTTCAAGATGCACTATTACATTAAAAATATTGAAATGAGGCCTATTTTGGGAGGGAAGTTTAAATATTATGAATATGCTACTTTCTATTTTCTACTTCTGTGTTATTATAATACTGTATATATAAAATATTTTAACATAAAACTTGGAAAAATAATGAACTATTTCTTGAATATTTGATAGAACTCATCTGTAAAACTTCAGGCAAAGACTCTTTACTAACATCTTTATTTATTTACAAAACTATTTCTATATATACATATAGAAGTAATGTATTTAATATGTTTATTAAAATACTTATAAGATATTAAATATTTTAAACTTTATAATTCATACAAATATTTATATAATATGTTAGTAATGTGGGGAGAAATGCCAGATGTAGGTGATGGGGGATGGAGGCAGCAAACCACATTGCCATGTGTGCACCTATGCAACAATCCTGCATGATCTGCACATGTACCCCAGAACCTAAAGTACAATAAAAATAATATAATTTTATTTTAAATCAAAACATTTAATATTTAGAAAGAATGTTTAAATCTCAAATATACTGAATATATATTGGTTCAAATTTTATATCTTTCTGCCAAAATTGTGGCATTAACTTTTTAAAAATAAATGTATGTATTTTATGCATTGACATATGTTTAATGTCTTGGCATACACTTACTCATTAAAATTCTTTTGTTTTTAATATGTATTTTTTCATTTATGTCTTCTCTTTTATTCTTTATCAGCCTTATTATATTTATAGTATGCTTATTTTGAAATGTTCCCTTTTATCATCTTTGTTCTCTATTTACTTTTGCCCTTTCCATATTTATTGAATCTTTATTTTTGCTCATTTGTCTATTTTCAAATTTGTCTCTCATTTCATTCACTCATTTTATACTTTCTATTTTCAAACAAGCAAATTTAGAGCTATAAATTACCCTCAATGCTTTAGTTGTGTCACATATTTTGTCATGTAGTGTTTTCACTATATTTATATGTAAATAAAATTTTCATAATAATTTTGTTTTAAATACATTTTAATTAATTTATTTTCAAGTATATGCCATTTCTTTAGCTGTGCATGGATACAATTTTTAACTTTTATTAGATAATATGTTTTAAATAATGTTTATTGTAATTTAGCCTTCTTGTGTGTTACCTTTTAACATGTCCAGTGTGTCCTCAGAAAGAGTAATTCAAGTTCCCTAGTGATATTATTCAGGCCTCTTGCTTCTCTGATTTTTCTTTTTCTTCTTTTTAGATAACGTTCTAAGAGGTATGAGTTAGTGTTCAGGTAAAATTCCTAACATCCATTTCTCTCTGCTGTTATAGTCAACTGGGGGTTAAAATATTTTAGGTTGTATTAATATATCTTCAATTTTTTCATTTAAAATAATTAAATTTGTCCTGCAACTATTTTTGCCTTAAAGTTTTAGGTTTCAATTAATGATATCACTTATCCAAGTTTTCAATAATACATATATGTTAGTTTGTTCTCCAAAATAATAAGGCACAAAGTTGCCTAGCTATGTTATGAGGTCAACGAAATCTTGTTTCAAAAAAAAACAAACAAACAAACAAAAAAAAAAAACAAGGAAAATGATAGCTCTTTCTCTCTTTTTTGCCTTATATATCACAAAGACAGAAATGAATTATAAAGAGTCTCACTATTAATCCTATAATTTAGAAGGAAAATCTCCAATAAATATTACCTAGCTGAATTTAACAGTTTAATAAAAGTATATACATCATCATATACAGTATATACAACACTCCCCATCCAGTGTCTTAGTCGTTTTGGCTGCTGTAACAAAACACCCTTGACTAGGTAACTCATAAACAATGGAAATTTATTGCTCACAGTTTTGGAGTCTAGGAAGTCCAAGATCAAGGCACTGGTAGATTGTTTGTCTAGTGATGGCCCCTTTTACTCAGAGCTGGGAATTTCTACTTGTGTACTCACATTGTGGAAGGGGTTAGCTAGCTTTCTGAGGTCTCTTTTTTAAGAATACTAATCCTGCATATAAAGACACAGCCCTCATAACCTAATAACCCCCTAAGGTCCCCTTCTCCTAATAATACCACATTGAGAATTGGGTTTCAACATATGAATTTGAGAGAGAAAACATTCAAACCATAGCATGCAGGAAGTCACATTAGTTTACAAAAAACTTTAGAAATTGTCTCAATGCAGAAAAGAAGTCAATATTAAAGTTTGATACATATTTATGAAAACAATGATTATATACAAACTCCTAGCAAACAGAAATAAAAGGAATCTTTTTAAAATTGTTAATATTATATACTAAAACCCCACAGAGAACATTATATTTAGTGGGGACATTTTGTGCCTTATCATTACACTATAATATCATACTGATGTTCATAGCCAACACTCTACTCTCACCAAATAAAAACAAGTAAAAGTTTTCCTTACAAGCCAGTTTGAGAAGGTAAAGCAAAAATTATTATTATTAGCAAATGATATGGCTGTCTAACTAGTCTCAGGAATTAGTGGTTTTTGCTCATGTGAGAGTGAGTGTGTGTGTGTGTCAGTATGTGTGTTGATAATGAAACACAAGAAAAATAGGTATAAGGTTTCATGAGAGAACATAGATACAATACCAAAATCAAATGATTATAATTAGTCTATCACAAGTAATTCCTTCATATCAAGAAGAATAATACAATAACTTCAGCTAAAAACTGTCAAAGGGAACAAAAGGCAACTTACAAATGAGAAAGCCTAAGGACTTAAGAAGCATGTGAAAAAATGCCCAAAATTATTAGTTATCATAGAAACATAAATCAAAGCATGTTTTTTCTATTAGATTGATAAAATATAGAGAAAAATTGAAAATATAAAGTTTTAGCCAGCCTCATGCTCTGAGGTACTATAGATGGGCACTTATATGGTTTGACTGTGTCCCTGTCCAAATCTCATGTTGAATTACAATCCCCAGTGTTGGGAGGGACCTGGTAGGAGGTGATTGGATTATGGGAGCAGATTTCCCCCTTCCTATTCTCTTAATAATGAGGGAGTCCTCATAAGATCTGCTTGTTTAAAAGTGTGTAGCACGTCCCCCTTTGCTCACTCTCCTGCTCTGCCATGGTAAGTCATACTTGCTATCCCTTCACTTTCCACCATGATTGAAAGTTTCCCAGGGCCTCCCAGTCATGCTTCCTGTATAACTTGTGGAACTGTTAGTCAAGTAAACCTCATTTCTTTATAAATTACCCAGGCTCAGGTAGTTCTTCTTTTTTTTTTTTTCTAAATGAAAAGTTTAATAAAATCTACTTTAGTGAACACAATAAAGATAAAGAACTAATATAACAGAAAAAGTCCGGCAAACCTGTTCAGAGAGAGGAAGAGTGAGCAGGGAGAAAGCAGTTCTTTATAGCAGTGTGAGAATGGACTAGTAGAGAGAACTGTTACCAATGGTATATGTGGGGAGGGGATTGCTATAAAGATATCTGATATTGTGGAAGCAACTTTGGAACGTGGCAATAAGCAGAGGTTGGGACAGTTTGGAGGGATCGGAAGAAAACATGAAGATAAGGCAGAGTTTAGAACTTCCTAGAGACTTGTTGAATGGACATGGCCAAAGAATGCTGATAATGATATGAACAGTGAAGTCCTGGCTCAGGTGGTGTCAGATGGAGATAAGGAATATATTGGGAACTAGAGTAAAAGTTACTTTTGCTATGCTTTAGCAAAGAGATTGGCAGCATTGTGCCCCTGCTCTAGAGATCTGTGAAACTTTGAACTTGAGATGATTTAGGGTATCTGATGGATGAAATATCCAAGCAGCAAAATGTTCAAGATGTGGCCTGGCTGCTTCCAAAAGCCTACGCTCATTTACATAAACAGAGAAATGACCTGAAACTAGAACTTATGTTTAAAAGGGAAGCAGAACATTAACGTTTGGAAAATTTGCAGCCTAACCATGCAGTAGAAGGGCTGAAGTGAATAACCAAGACAATGAGGAAAATATATCCAGGGCATGTCAGAGACCTTCATGGCCTAGAAGCCCAGTAGAAAGAAAAGATGGTTTCATGAGCCAGACCCAGGGCTCCAGTGCTCTGTGCAAACTCAAAACATCATGCCCTGCATCCTAGCCACTCTAGCTCCAGCTGTGGTGAAAAGGGGTCAAGGCACAGCTCTGGCATTGCTTTAGGGGGTACAAGACCTAAGTCTTGGCAGCTTCCATGTGGTGTTGGCCTGCATGTGTGCAGAACACAAGAGTTGAGGTTTGGGAGCCTCCAATTAGATTTCACAGGATATATGAAAATGCCTAGATGTCCAAGCAGCAGTGTGCTACAGGAGTGAAGCCCTCATGGGGAACCTCAGCTAGAGCAGTACAAAAGGGAAATGTAGGGTTGGAGCACCAACACAGAGTCCTCATTGGGACACTGCCCAGTGGAGCTGTCAGAAAAGGGCCACCGTCCTCAGACTCCAGAGTGGCAGATCCACTGATGGCTTGCACCCTGTGCATGGAAAAGTCACAGGAACTTAATGCTAGCCTGTGAAAGCAGCAATAGGGGCTGTAACCTACAGAGCCACAGAGGCAGGGCTGCATAAGGCCTTGGGAATCTACCCCTTCCGTGTGGTCTCAATGTAATATATGAAGTCAAAGATTATTTTGGAGCTTTAGGAATAATGACTACTTTACTGTGTTTTGGACTTTCATGGAGCCTGAAGCCCACTGGTTTCAGCCAATTTCTCCCTTTTGGAATAGGAATATTCACCCGAAGCTTGTACACTCACTGTATCTTGAAAGTGACGAATTTGTTTTTGATTTTACAGACACATAGGTGGAAGGAACATGCTTGTTTTAGATGAAGCTTTGGACCTGAACTTTTTGAGTTAATGCTAAAAGAGTTAAGACATTTGGGGAATGTTGGAAAGACATGATTAGTTTTGAAATGTGAGAAGAACATGAGATTTGGGAGAGGTCGGGGCAAAATGATATGGTTTGGCTCTATGTCCCTTCCCAAATCTCATGTTGAATTGT
Source organism: Saimiri boliviensis (assembly GCF_048565385.1). Taxonomy (NCBI): domain Eukaryota; kingdom Metazoa; phylum Chordata; class Mammalia; order Primates; family Cebidae; genus Saimiri; species Saimiri boliviensis. The sequence goes on along the minus strand of NC_133453.1, from coordinate 56,088,645 downwards.
AATCCCCAGTATTGGAAAGGACCAGGTAGAAGGTGATTAGATTATGGGGGCTGATTTCCCCCTTGCTGTTCCCTGGAGAGTGAGTGATTTCTCATAAAATCTGATTATTTAAAAGTGTGTAGCACTTCCCCTTTTGTTCTGTCTCCTGCTCCACCTTGGCAAGACATGCTTTCCTTTTGCCTTCTGCCATGATTGGGAGATGTCTGAGGTCTCCCAGCCATACTTCTTATACAGTTTGAGGAACTGTGAGTCAACCAGAGTCAATTAAATCTTTTTTCTTCATAAATTACACAATATCAGGTAATTCTTTGTAGCAGTGTGAGAATGGACTAATATAGGTACAGACATTTCTGAAGAGCAATCTGGAACAACAGAGGCAATGTGTATCTGTCACTTAAGTACTTAGGTAAAATGTGGTAAATTCAAGCTATAGGATATAATATACCAACTAGAATCAATAGGTTTGATGTACACATATCAACATAAAATGTTCTTAAAAAAACAGTGCTTAATAAAAATTGTGACAGCAAAGTAATATTTTAAGCAATTAAATAAATATGTTTGATATAATATCCTTTTCATAAGAACAGGTAAAATAGAAGAATGGGCCATGGTGGTCCATGGGAGAAGGATGGAAGTGAGATAGGAGGAAAAAGAGAATTAATTATTTAATTAACAAAATACAAAATCCTTTTCAGACCTGTACTCGTAAACTAAAATGAGTTAAGCAGTATGATTAATTCAATCATCAACAGGTAAGAATATTAACAACCTTATAACAAAATTTTAAAATACAAAAAAAGGAAATAATTTTAATCCCAAATCTTACCACCCAGAAGCATTTATTATTTTTGGTATGATCTTTAGAACTCAGGTCCCCCTACATTATCCCTCCCCACCCCCCACTGTCTATAGATGAGGGGGAATGGAGGCAGCAAACCACCCGGTTATGTATGCCCCTATGCAACAATACTGCATGATCTGCACATGTACCCCAGAACCTAAAGTACAATAAAAAAGAAAGAAAAAAAAGAACTCAGATCCCTCTAGAGAACAAGATTTATGGAATATTGTTGTATCTCTCATACCAACATAATAGAACAATTTGTTTGATATAAATATGTTCATACCATAAAGCTGTGGTTAGTATTTGGTGGTTGTGTCTTCTAGTTTAATGCTTTTACTTTTAATTTATGTGTGCCTATTTAAAGTACAACTCTCCCGGGCAGCTTAGAGTTGGATCTTTTAGGTTTCGTTTTATTCCAAATAACAATCTCTGGTATTGCTTAGACTGAATAGACTATTTACATTTAATGTGATTGCTGAATTGGTTGGGATTAATTCTGTCATTTATTATTGATTTTCTTCCTATTCATGTGTAATTTATTTTGAATTAATTTTACTTTATTGAAAATAAATAAATCTTCACAACCACACATATACATATGTACACACATACACACGCACACATACACACACACACACAGTTAAGCTAGCAGGTGTTAAGGTAATCAATTAAGACAAGCCAAACTGAAAAGGCTGTTATTTACTTATGACAATAGGGAAGGCAAGAGGCAAAGGGAAGGGTACCACACTTTAGTGTTTCATATTTCCCCATAGAACAGCACCAGGTGAAGGTCAGATGACAGGGAGCACAGATTGGAGGAATCATATCAGAGTCGAGGAGCTCCTAGAAAAATCCTCACAAGAAAAGAGCTGGAGAAGGTCCTGGAGTGGAAAAGTACTGAGTCAGGGTGGGGAAAATTCTATCGGTTAGGGCCTAACTAGTAAATAGATCTCAGAGGAGGTGCCTAGAAAGATCCTTAGCTGAGGACCCCAACCAGGGAGCCTTCAAATAGAGGCACAGGGACTAGGAATGCAGATATACATATGTACATGGTTGGGAGTGAGCTAGGGAATAAATCCTTGACTGTGCATCCCTCAGAAAGTTACAGTGAACTATGTGCCATGGCTTATACATGGAGGCAGCTTCTCAGATGAGGCTTGCTGGGCAAAACATTGTAATTACCTAGGATTGAACTATAAACAAATCACACATAAGAGTTTTGGCCTGGAGGCAGAATCTTCAAGTACATTATATATATAATATACCCCATGATACAGTAATGTTATCATGTTTTCTTAAATTTTAACTTTGAATTAAGTTTAGGGGCTACATATGCAGATTTGCTACATGAATATAATATATGATGCTGAGGTTTGGGTACAGATAATTCCCTCACCCAGGTAGTGAGTATAGTACCCAATAGGTACTTTTTCAGCCCTTGCCCACTTCTCTCTCTCCACAGCAATAGTATGAAGTGTCTGTAGTTCCCATCTTTCTGTCCACGTGTACCCAACGTTTAGCTTCCACTTATAAGTAAGAAAATACAGTATTTGGTTTTCTATTCCTGCAATAATTCACTTTAGATAATGGCCTTCAGTTACATTCATATTCTGCAAAGAATGTAATTTCATTTTTTTTTATGGTTGTAAAATATGCCATGATGTATGTGTACCACCTTTTTTTTATGCAATCCATTGTTGAGAGAAGCCTAGGTTGAGTCTATGTCTTTGCTGTGGTGTGTCATGCTGCGATGAATGTACAATTGCATATGTTCTTTTGATAGAACAATTTATTTCTGGGGGGATATTTACCCAGTAATTGGATTTCTGGATCAAATGGTAGTTCTGTTTTAAATTCTTAGAGAAATCTTTAAACTGCTTTTCACATTGGCTGAAATAATTTGCATTCTCACCAGTAGTGTATAAGGATTTCCTTTTCTTTACAACCTGGCCAGCATTTGTTATTTTTTGACTTTTTAATAATGGTCATTTTAACTTATATGGGATAGTTTCTTATTGTTGTCTTGATTTGAATTTTTCTGGATATATAAGCATATGATTAGTAAAGTTGAGCATTTTTATTCACATATTTGTTGATTGGTTTTATATTTTCTTTTGAGAAGTAACTGTTCATGTCCTCTGCCTACTTTTAATAGGGTCATTTGTTTTTCACTTGTCCAATTATTTAAGAGCCTTATAGATTCTGGATATTTTATTGAATGCATAGATTGTGAATATTTTCTCCCATTCTGTAGGCTGTCTCTTTACTCTGTTAATAGCTATGTGTGCTCTATAGAAGCTCTTTAGTCTAATTATGTCAATTTTTGTTTTCTTGTTGAAACTGCTTTTCTGGACTTTTAATATTATAGTCTTTTCAAATGGTTTAATTTAAAAATAGTCTTTTGTATATGCTTATATATCCATCATTTCTTTTCTCTTTCATTTTATCCTGTAGATCCATATTTTGATCTGGGATCCTTTTATTTTGAAAGATTTCTCTGAAATTTCCTTTTTTTTTTTTCAACGTTCATCCTCTATAATTTTATTAATTTTTTTTTTAGTGCATTTTAGGTTTTGGGGTACATGTGAAGAACATGCAAGATTGTTGCATAGGTACACACATGGCAGTGTGGTTTGCTGCCTTCCTTCCCCTCAGCTATATCTGTCATTTCTCCCCATGCTATCTCTCCCCACCTCCCCTCCCCCATCCCTCCCCCATTTCCCCCCAACGGACCCCAGTGTGTAGTGCTCCTCTCTCCATGTCCATGTGTTCTCATTGTTCAACACCCATGAGTGAGAACATGCGGTGTTTGATTTTCTGTTCTTGTGTCAGTTTGCTGAGAATGATGGTTTCCAGGTTCATCCATGTCCTTACAAAGGACACAAACTCATTGTTTTTGATGGCTGCATAATATTCTATGGTGTATATGTACTACATTTTCCCTGTCCAGTCTGTCACCGATGGACATTTGGGTTGGTTCCAGGTCTTTGCTATTGTAAACAGTGCTGCAATGAGCATTCGTATGCATGTGTCCTTACAGTAGAATGATTTATAATCCTTTGGATATTCACCAGTCTTTTCTGTTATTTGATGTTTCCCCTATTTTTTACATTGGTAATTTCTATTGCCTGTCTTATGTTTACTGTTCCCTTATTTTTCTCTGTCCTGTATGTTATTAAATCAATTTATGATAGTACATTTTTCAGTTATAGAATGCTATTTTGTGTCTTTATTAGAAATGCTATTTTTTAAAATCTTTGTACTTTTAATCTATTTTGTCCATTTTTTCTTCTAATTTCTTTATAACTATATTTCTTTATAACATTTTTTCTTCTAATTTCTTTATAATTCTTTATAATTTTAAAGGCTACTTGCTATTTCTAACATCTGTATCTACTTATTATGACTATTTTCTAATTTTATTTATTCTTCACATATCTAATTTATACTTCATGGTGACTATTTTTGAGTAAAAGAATCAAAGTGATTAAGAAAAATATTATTTTCTTCAGAGGGAAAAGTTTCTTTCTTTGTTCATCAGATAGTAAAAGATGCTGATCATTTTTATTTAATTGGGAATTCTGCCAGATTGAACTACGTTGCAATTAAATTAATGTAAGTTTATCTCTGCTTTAAAAGTCTTGGGACCAAGTTATGCACTGTGTATATTATAGAACTTTCCTCTAGCATAATTTTTGTATCTAAGAATTATAATATTATGGAGTTTCTCTCTCTCTCTCTCCCCACCGAATCCCATTAGCAGAACAGATCCCAGCCTCTCCTACTACCACCACCACTATATTCAGCAAAAGTCCCATGAGAAGTATTGGCAGGTAGGTAAAATAGCCTTCTTTGAACATATGAAACCAGTCCACCAGGCCAACCCCCATAGGTTTTCAACCTCTACTGATTTTGCTTACTCACAGCAGTCTCCTTTTCTAAGTCAGATCCAATCCTTCAGATTCATGATCCAACATATGTTTCTGGTTATTTGATCAGTACTCATCTACAAAGGACTCATTCTTAACTTGCATTTATTTGCTTCATGTGTTTTTTTATAGATTGATTTTGTGCTTATGATATACATATGTAGTTTGTTGTTGTTTTTTAGGTTTCTTGGTTATTCTGCAATTACTACCAAGGAACAGTTGTGTATTGTGAATTTCTACATCCTAAACAAAAGTAAAACTTTCAGTTATGACATTCTAAACAGCATTGTAGATTACTTAATTTCTGTTTTGGTTTTATTGACTCTCAGCATTCTTTCTTGTTTTGTTCTAATTTTACTTTTTATAATGTATGGTTCCAGCATAAATGGAAGTGTCTTGTTATTTTATTTTGTTTACTGGATTTTGAGGGAACAACTGCTTATATTTTACAGCTTTTCCTGGAAATCTGAACAGCTCTGTAGTCATTTATAACATTCATTGCCTCATTCATATTTATTTTAAGGCCCTAAATAGGTTATATTCTCTATTGGCATAAGTTTTTTTAATCATGAAAATTGCACCTCATAGCCCTAGACTGTCCAAATTGAGTTGCTGTGTCCACCTAAAATAGAACCAATTAAATTTTCCTCAGTAATGGAAATGTTTATATTCATAATGAACAATATGGTAACCAGAAGCCACAAGAGACTACTGAGAACTTGAGAATGTCTACTACAGATTTAGAATTACTTTTAATTTTAATTAATTTAATGCAAATAACTACATGTGTCTAGTGGCTATCTTATTGGACAGAACAGATCTAATACTTATACCTCCCAAGAAAGTATATTAAGATTTGTATTTGTATTGATTTGCAAATCTATTACTTTTTTTGCCAGAAAGGCAATTATTTGCCACCTGTGTTCTAACCAAGCTTGCCCATATTTCACATCGAGTTTGTTCATTTTAACTGTCAATTGGTCTAATTTTCCTATTTCTAGCATTTTAATTTCTCCAGAGCTTGCATAGTATATTGAACACCAATTCAGTGACCTGGAACAATTCCACTCGCATTTGTTCCTTTTAGAACATTTCGCTGGGAGTTTGTTTCCAATCTATTAATACATAGATTCTCATCCTCTTCCCAAAATGTTATTGTGAATCTACTTCCTAGCCCAGGACCATGGTATTACATTTAACTTGTTCTAAGACTCTAGTCCCTTATAGATACTCTTTATATATTGATTAGTTTGCTACACCCTTTTAGATAGAGCGTATGGGTTATAATTTGTTCTTGTAATTGATCACTTACTATTCCTATGCAGTCCTAATATTTTTTTTTCTCATTTCAGTTACTCCTGTTAAATTCAAATGTCATTATGATTCACTGTGACTTCCTCTTGAACAATGAAACTAGTCACTAGGATAGCATTTAATGCAGTAGTTTTGATTATTTGATAGCTGTGAAATCAGAGAAAACAAAGAATAAGGTAAACTATTAAGCACTACACAGTTTTGATGAATGAATTTGTTACTTTTAATAGGAAGAGAAAAAGATTATTGGAGTGCCAATATTTAACTGGGAACAACACGTTTATTACAATTATAATTTTTCCCACTTTTCCTATTTCAGGCTTGAATATTTAATGTCTTTTATTTGCTTTTTAATCAAGAAATTGCTAATTTAAAGTTAGACAATAACCATTTCTACTACCTGCTACACTGGTTGCATAAATTTCCCTTTTCAACAGTACAGCTTAACTACTAATATCTAAAGTATCTATTCAGTTTAACATTAATTATGCATACCTTTAAATTCCATTAGAAAAAACAACTTCTTTATAGATATTCTGAACTCAGTTCATTACAAAAAGTAATTAATAATGCTTTAGGGTTATTCTCTTTCATAAGTGAATAAAATTAGGACTGAATTATTTATTTTAAAAGAATGATTTATGGAGGTTTAAAGACATATAATTTTAAGGGATTTCATTTTTCAGCATTTGAAAGATGTTTTATTTTTGTTCAACATTTCAAATCTTCAATTTGGACACTAAAAGCACAGGGAACTTTATTAATCTGAAGTATAGACATTAGTTTCCAAAGGAGTATTTTATCAAGTCAAAGCAATGACCATAAAAGAGTTGGAAATTTTACCTAGAATTAAAAAGAATTACTTTATTTTTAATGTCTTACAAAAGATACGATAAATGTCTGAACTTACTTTTATGCACATACTCTCAGCCACTTCAAATGCATAGTTTGCTGATGCCACTAAGCTCAAACACCATATGGGTTATATTTTTAGGCAACCTAAAATTTTTGAATTAAAAAAAGCATCAAATATAAGTGGAAAGTATAAATAACATATTTTCTGTCAATGCAGAAGTTGTTACTCTCTCTTAATAGTAATAGTAAGAAATGTAATGAGACAGAAAAGTGATTCAAAGATATACAGAAAAAATTACACATAAACTATAGATTTGGAGAAATAATGCCTGTTCATTTGCATAATATCAACTTTCATACTTTGAGATAGTCTTGAGATTTTTTTCACCATGAAAAGAAGGCCTTCATAGCAAACCAGATAATTGAATTTAAAACCTCATGTCTTCAGTTCTGTGCATATATTTTAATTAATGGTTTGGATATCCCAGTGAAAATCTCTACCTCATAGATATGTATAAACACAGAAATAAAAAAAAAAAAAGCAGTAAGTAAGTTTAAACAGTGTTAGTGGTTGATTTTATAATGAATACAGACTGAGAGAAAAGTGAAACACTAAAATCCCCATGATTATCCACCTTTTAGTGATAAATAATTAGTGTTACTATCTCAAGGAACTCATCAGAAAAGAAAGCCATTCTCAAAATCACAACCTCAAAGTGACACAATGTAATAGGCAGTGTAGAAATTTAGACAGTCTCTTAAAACATTCGTTCTATTTTCAGAGAAAAAGTAAAACTTGTGAAGAGAAATGGGGTTTCAGAGAGGTCGTGTTTACTTGTAAAAAATGATAAATTAAAGATATTAGATTTGGGATGGGCAAGAAGGCTAGTTGGATGCAGCAAGGTACAATAGCTGCCCCCAAGGGACTGAGATGACAAGTCCACTGTTAAAGATCTTCAGAGGAAAGGCATTGAGAGTGCCCAGGGGGAAGACACAGAAGCTGGGCTGAAGGAGGAGGAAGCTGAGAACCTTGTATGGGCTATAGCACACTGGCACTCCTTCCGGGCCCCCAATGACTCCAGGGGAATAGGTGAGTTGAACTAACAAGGAACAACCTGCTCTTACCATGGGCCTCTGGAATCCTGGCAGAGATTCCTCTGGTGTGGAGCCCAGAGGGTTTGAGGCAGGAGCACCTGTTGTGGAGTATGGCCAGGAAAGCCCATCCCTCTAGGCTCAACTTGCTCCCATAGGAGACTCTATCCTAGGGGAAGTGTTGGACCTGAACTCTGCAGGGTGATCTTGCTCTTCAGATGGAGCTCGTTCAACCTGAATACCCCTAGATCTACTGGCCTCTCCAGGGGCCTCAGCCTGGCCATACCTCCTTGCAGTGCAGCTTCAGGAAACCTGGGGACCTATATCATTGATACTACACTGGTGGACAACACCTGACTGGCAGAGAGTTTTGGTGGGGCAGACCCCACAGCCATGTGCCAGCTCACCAGCTCCTTCTTCCAACTTCAACTTCTCTGGGGCCCGTGGCCACCCCCAACATTACTTTGACAATGTGTATGTGAGTAGGCAGATTGTAGTTTCCCTGCCCCACTAGTGCACATGTGTGCATGCACCCCCACAATGGTAACGTTGTAGTCGGAGCCTTGGTGGACATAGGGCCCACAAGTCCACTTTCACAAGTGCCACATCCCTGTGCCAACACTACTCCCAGAGTGAAACTAGGTACCAACAATAGCAAACCCTGCTGCACTGCAGCTGCTGCTGACACATGCAAATGAGGATGGATCCTGCTGCCACTGCACTATGAAATGCTTTGGCTGGCACCATCCTTTGGAGTACTGCTATTAATGGTTAGAAAATATTTCAGGACCACCACCACCCCAGCTCAGGGAGTTTCTAACTTTGAGAAGCCAGAGAACAAAGTCAACGCCTGATACCAGTCCCCAGAGTTAGAGCATGCAGACCAGAAGTTGTGAACTAAGCCTTGGCCCCCTAAAATCTTCCAGGAATAAAACCAGTTGACTACTCACCTTATATACCACAGTCAAACCTTCAAGAATTTGATTTGTCCTATAAAATAGGATAAAAGAAAAACAAAACCCATCCAAAGCACAGCTACTTCAAAGATTGAAGGAATATCAGCACACGAAGATAAGAAGAAACCAGCACGAGAAGTCTGACAACTCAAAAAGCCAGAGTGTCTTCTTTCCTCTAAATGACTACACTAGCTCTCCAGCAAGGGTTCTGAATCAGGTTGAGATGGCTGAAATGACAGAAAGAGAATTCAGAATACAGATAGAAATGAAGATCATTGAGATGCAGAAATATGTGGAAATCCAATATAAGGAAGCTAAGAATCACAATAAAATGATACAGGAGCTGACAGACAAAATAGCCAGCATTGAAAAGAATAATAACTGACCTGATAGAGCTAAAAAAACAAAAAGAATTTTATAATGCAATCACAAGTATTAATAGCAGAATTGACTAGGCTGATGAAGGAATCTCAGAGTTTGAAGACTGGCTTCCTGAAATAAGACAGAGAAGAACAGAGAAAAAGGAATGAAAAGGAATTTAACAAATGGGGTTATGTAAGGAGACCAAATCTACAACTCACTGATGTCCCTAAAAGAGATGAGAAGAATGAAAGCAAGTTGAAAAATATATTTCAGGATATCATCCATTAAATCTTCCTCAACCTAGCTAGAGAGGCCAACATTCAAATTCAGGAAATGCAGAGAACCTTCATAAGATACTTCACAAGAATATAATCCACAAGATGCATAAACATCAGATTCTCCAAAATGGAAATGAAAGAAAAAATGTTAAAGGCAGCTAGACAGAAAGGTCAGGTTACCTACAAAGGGAAGCCCAACAGACTAACAATGGACATCACAGCAGAAACATTGCAAGCTGAAGGAGATTGGGAGCCAATATTCAACATCCTTAAAGAAAAGAAATTCCAAACAAAAATTTCATATCCAGCCAAACTAAGCTTCATAAGCAGAGGAGAAATAAAATCCTTTCAGACAAGCAAATGCTAATGGAATTTGTTATGACCGAACATGCCTTACAAGAGCTCCTGAAGGAAGTACTAAATACAGAAAGGAAAGTACTGTTACCAGCCACTAGAAAAACACACTTAAACACATATACTACTATAAAGCAACAACAGAGACAAGTTGGAATAACACAAAATCTACCAAGGAAATGGAAAACAGAAGAAAGCAGGGTTTGCAATCCTAATTTCAGGAAAACAAACAAACAAACAAAAAAACAGACTTTAAACCAGCAAAGATCAAAAAAGACAAAGAAGGACATTATATAATGGTAAAGGGTGCAACTCAACAAGAAGACCTAACTATCCTAAATATATACACATGCAACACAAGAACACCCAGATTCATGAAGCAAGTTTGTAGAGACCTTTAGTGAGACTTAGACTCTCACATGATAGTAGTGGGAGACTTCAACATCCCACTCTCACAGTACCAGATCCTCAAGGCAGAAAATTAACAAAGATATTCAGAATCTGAACTCAGTACTGTGTCAAATAAACATAATAGACATCTACAGAACCCTCTACCAGAAAACAACAAATACACATTTTCCTCATTGCCACATTGCATAGGCTCTAAAATGTACCACACAACTGTACATAAAACAATCCTCAGAAAATCCAAAATAAGTGATATTATATTATAAAATTAGAAATTAAGGCTAAGAGAATCACTCAAAACTATAAAATTACATGAAAATTAAACAACCTGCTTCTTAATCACTTAATGAAATTAAGGCAGAAATCAAGAAACCCTTTGAAACTAATGAGATAAAAAGATCCAACATATTAGAATCTCTGAGACACAGCTAAGGCACTGTTAGGAGGGAAATTTACAGCACTAAATGCCCACATCAAAAATTTAGAAAAACATCAACCTAAGAACCTAACATCTCAAACTAAAAGAACAAGAGAACCAAGAGCAGCCCTTCCTGAATGCTAGCAAAAGACTAGAAATAAGCAAAATAATAGCTGAAAGGAAGGAAATTGAAACACAATAACCATTCAAAAGATCAACAAACCCAGAAGTTGTTTTTTGTTTGTTTGTTTGTTTGGAAAATTTAATAAACTAGATAGACTGCTAGCTAAACTAATAAAGAGAGAAAAGTAAAGAGAGAAGATGGAAATTAACACAATTAGAAATAACAAAGGGATATTACCACTGAATCGTCAGAAATATAAATAACCATTGCAGAATATTGTGAATACCTCTATGCACACATACTGGAAAATGGATAAATTTCTGGACATACACACTCCCTAGAATAAACCAGGAGGAAACTAAATTACAGAACATACAAATAATGAACTCTGAAATTAAAACAGTTATAAATAGTCTACAAGTAAAAAGAAATCCCAGGACCAGACAGATCCACAGCTGAATTTTAACAGATGTACAAATAATAATTGGTACCATTCCTGCTGAAAAATTCCAAAAAAATTGAGGAGAAGGGCCTCTTCCCTACCTCAGAATCAGTTATTCTATGAGTATTCTGTGAGCTATTCTATAACTATTCTCTGAGTATTCTATATGTTATTTATGAGTATTCTATGAGGCTAGCATCATCCCAATATCAAAACCTGGCAGAAATACAACAAAGAAACAAAACTTCAGGCAAATAGCCTTGATGAACATTGATGCAAAATTCCTCAAGAAAATGCTTGCAAACTGAATCCAATAGCACATCAAAAAGTTTACAAGCCACGATCCAGTAGGCTTTATCTCTGGGATGCAAGGTAAGTTACACATATGCAAATCAATAAAAATGATTTATGACTTAAACAGAACTAAAGATAAAATCTACATTATTATCTTAGTAGATGCAGAAAAGTCTTTTGATAAAACTCATCATCACTTCATGTTAAAAAAAAGCTCTCAACAAACTATGTATTGAAGGAACATACCTCAAAATAATAAGAGCCATCTGCAAAATCCTACAGCCAACATCATATTCAATGGAAAAAAGCTGTAAAATTCCACTTTAAAACTGGAACAAGACAAATATTCTCTTTTTCACCACTTCAGTTCAACATAGTATTAGAAGTCCCTGCCAGAGTAATCAAAAGGAAAGAAAAAAGGAGCATTTAAATAGAAAGTCAAAATATCCCTGTTTACAGAAGACATGACTTTGTATCTACAAAAACCCACTGTCTTGTCCTAAAAGCTCTGTAAGCTGATAAACACCTTTATCAAGGTCCCAGCTTACAAAAACAATGAACAAAAATTATGAGCATTCCTATATACCCACAAAAGTCATGCTGAGAGCCAAATTAGGAACACCATTCTATTCACAGTTGCAATGACAACAACAAATAAATAAAATGCCTAGGAATACAACAAACCAGGGAGATGATGAAAGATCTATAAATATGTACAATGAGAACTACAAAACAGTACTCAAAGAAATCAGAAATAACACAAACAAATGAAAAAACATTCCATGCTCATAGATAAAAAGCACCAATATGGTAAAAATGGCTATACTGCCCAAAGCAATTTAAAGATTCAATGCTGTTCTTATCAAACTACCAATGACATTCTTCATATAACTAAAAAAAAAAAAATTAATTTATATAAAACTGTATAAAAGAGCCCAAATAGCCAAGGAAATTCTAAGCAGAAAAACAAATCTGGAGGCATCACATTATTGATTTTCAAACTATACCACAGGGCTACAGTAAGCAAAGCAGCACAGTACCAGTACAAAGATAGAGACATAGACCAATGAAATGGAATAGAGAGCCAAAAACTAAGAGCACACACTTATGACCATCTGATCTTTGTCAAAGCTGACAAAAACAAGCAATGGGGAAAGGATTCCTGTATTACTCCATTTTCTGCAAGGATGGGGAAACTTATAATCATACTGGAAGGCAGAGGAGAAGCAAGTACGTTTTTTCACAAGGTAGGAAAGAGAGAGAGCCAAGTAGGGAAAGCTCCTTATACCTTTTTTTTTTTTTTTTTTTTTTTTTTTTTTTTTTTTTTTTTGTGAGACGGTGTTTCGCTCTTGTTACCCAGGCTGGAGTGCAATGGCGCGATCTCGGCTCACCGCAACCTCTGCCTCCTGGGTTCAGGCAATTCTCCTGCCTCAGCCTCCTGAGTAGCTGGGATTGCAGGCACGTGCCACCATGCCCAGCTAATTTTTTGTATTTTTAGTAGAGACGGGGTTTCACCATGTTGACCAGGATGGTCTCGATCTCTTGACCTTGTGATCCGCCTGCCTCTGCCTCCCAAAGTGCTGGGATTACAGGCTTGAGCCACCGTGCCCGGCTATACTTTTTTTTTTTTTAACTTTTTTTTTTTCGAGACGGAGTTCCTCTCTTGTTACCCAGGCTGGAGTGCAATGGCGCGATCTTGGCTCACCGCAACCTCCGCCTCCCAGGTTCAGGCAATTCTCCTGTCTCAGCCTCCCGAGTAGCTGGGATTACAGGCACGTGCTACCATGCCCAGCTAATTTTTTGCATTTTTAGTAGAGACGGGGTTTCATCATGTTGACCAGCATGGTCTCGATCTCTTGACCTCGTGATCCACCCGCCTCAGCCTCCCAAAGTGCTGGGGTTACAGGCTTGAGCCACCGCACCCGGCCTAACATTTTTTTTTTTTTAAGAAAGACTTGCTCTGTCACACAGGCTGGAGGGCAGCGGCATGATCTTGGCTCACTGCAACCTCTGCCTCCCAAGTTGAAGCAATTCCCCTGACTCAACCTCCCATGTAGCTAGGATTACAGGTGCATCCCACCACACCCAGCTAACTTTTTTTTGTATTTTTAGTAGAGATGAGGTTTCACCATGTTGGCCAGGCTGGTCTCAAACACCTGACCTCAGGTGATCTGTTAGCCTCAGCCTCCCAAAGTGCTGGGATTACAGGCATGAGCCACTGCACCTGGCTGGAAAAGCCCCTTATGAAACCATCTGGTCTCATGAGAACTCTATCACAAAAATAGCATGAGGGAAACAGCCTCCATGATCCAATCACCTTCCACTAGTTCCCTCCTTCAACACATGGGGATTATGGGGATTATAATTCAAGATGAGATTTAGGTTGGGACACAGAGCCAAACCATATTAAATCCCTATTCAATAAATGATGTTGGAATAACTGACTAGAAATATGCAAAAGATTTATGCTGGATCCCTTCCTTACACCATATGCAAATATCAATTCAAAATTAATTAAAGACTTAAATGTAAACCCCAAAACTATAAAAACCCTGGAAAACATCTAAGCAATGCCATTCTAGTCATAGAAACTGGTAAAGAGTTCACGACAAAAACACCAAAAAGAACTGCAACAAAAGCAAAAATTGACAAATGGGTTTAATTCAACTAAAGAGCTTCTGCAAAGCAAAAAACAAACAAACAAACAAACAATTAACAGTGTTAACAGACAATGTACAGAATGGGAGAATATTTTTGCAAACTATCCGACAAAGGTCTAATATCTAGTATCTATAGGGGACTAAAATTTACAAAAAAAAAGTTCAAGCAAGGACATAAATAGACACTTTTCAAAAGATGATGTATACATGCCACCAAGAAGCATAAGAAGAAGTTCAACATCACTGATTATTGGAGAAATGCAAATAAAGAACACAATGAGATACCACTAACACCAGTCAGAATGGCTATTATTCAAAATTAAAAAAAAAAAAGGAAACATTGTTGGGAAAAAGAAACAATTATACACTATTGGGAGTGGAAATCACTTCAACCACTATGGAAAATGGAGATTCTTCACAGAGGTAAAGACCCACCGATTCCATTATTGGGTATATGCCCAAATGAATATAAACTGTTCTATCATAAAGACACATATATTTTCATTGGAACACTATTCACAATAGCAAATACATGAAATCAACCTAAATGCTCATCAATGGTAGATTCAATTTTTAAAATGTGGTACATGTATACTATGGAATACTAGGCAGTCATAAAAAATGATGAGATCACATCATTTATAGGACCATGGATGGAGCTGGGGGTCATTATCCTTAGCAAACTAACACAGAAACAGGAAAACAAATACTACATGTTCTCACCTATAAGTGGGAGCCAAATGGTGAGAACAAATGGACACACAAATGGGAGCAACAGACACCATAGGCTACCAGCAGATGGAGGTTGGGAGAAAGAAGAGGAACAGGAACAATAATAAATGGATACTAGGCTTAAAACCCCGATGAAATATTCTGTACATCAAACTCCAGTGATATGAATTTACCTATCTAAGAAATCCGCACAAATACCTCCAAACCTAAAATAAAAGTTAAATAAATAAAAATATTAGATACATTATATAAAAATATAAAGATATGTATGTTT
The DNA here is from genome assembly GCF_048565385.1 of Saimiri boliviensis. Lineage (NCBI taxonomy): Eukaryota > Metazoa > Chordata > Mammalia > Primates > Cebidae > Saimiri > Saimiri boliviensis. The sequence goes on along the minus strand of NC_133453.1, from coordinate 56,073,305 downwards.
TTTCAATTCAAAAATTCTTTAGTAATAAATTTTAATAGAAAATTTTATTATAACACATATATTACATATAAAATGTTATAAGAAGTATTATTTAGCAAAATCCACATATTATGAAAAACTTTAAAATAATAGGCAAAGGCCAAGTTACTTTAGAATAAAACATTCATTTATTTAAGTATCAGAACTGAGCATCTGCTATAGGCAAATTACTTGACTAAATACTATGGGCTGTTCCAGATAAGAACTTGATATTGCCCTTGAGTTTGCAATGGAAAAGCCTCTTCCTCAGACAACAAAGTCCAGTTCTTAAATTTGCTCAAATATAGAAACTTGGCAAGGGATTGTGACACTCCATCACCACTGCCATCTTACTGCCACTATCAGTTGAACAGTCCATCTGCTTTTCTCAGGGGCCAGACAAGTAAATCAATGAGTTTATTCTGAAAATTATGAATCCTATATCCTTCAATTCTCCAATAACAGTTTTGAGAATAGCTTTTGAAGTTATCTGCATGTAGTTTCAGGGTCTTCTCTGTGGTCTTCATAATTAAGATGGTGCTTATGATGGTTCATATAGAACAAGTAGCCAACCTAAAAGTTCTTCCCACCGCTAAGTATATCCATCTCAATTATATACTCAGAGAGAGGGAGAAATGAACTATAGACATGACGGTGTACCCTTTGTACTTTATTTGTACTTCTACCTGAACAGGGATGTTAGGACAGCATTTCAGATGCCCTAATATCAAATCTTCTCAGATATTGTACCTAATACCTCTTTGAATATCTGTGTTTCTGCCTTTTTCCCCAGTGAAAATTTATTCACATGAATGGCCATTGATTCCCTTGGGAAATGTCTGGAGGAATCACTACTTTATGTACTTTCAGCGGCATTGCAGGAAGCTTTCTCAAGTGACCCAGCCTCCATTCCTGTAAGTGGCTATGAGTCAGAGAATAGGTCTCTGTCTGGAAATTAACAAGGAAATAGCCTTTGGGTGGCTGACATAATCCTTCTGCTTATGCACTATTGATCTAAGTATGTGTGTGTGTGTGGCACAGAACACACAGTATGTATATACAGTTATATCATTATACATGAGGCAACATCCTCATTGACCATCCTTAGAAAACCATGGTCTATTATAATAAATGCAGGTCAGAGCCCCCTTTCCATTGTTCCATCTTTGCTCTTCATTACCATAACTCTCTCCACCTTTCTCTATTGAGTAATGTACTCCTGGCCCCTGGTATTCTGGATTTGATCATATTTATTGAGACTAAGAAAGCAAATTCCACAAAATCTCTGGACTGTCAACCATAACCCAACGGGGCAGCAATTACTGAGTTCCTCAGTATGGTAGTGTGAACTGTACAGATATATTGCTCATCTTGGTGAAAGAAATCTTCTCAGGGGCCAACTCTACTTGTTTGTTTGTTTAACTGGTTAAAGTTTTATTAAATCAACAGATATAAAAATTATATCATTGTGGGTTGGGGGATAGGGCCATTAGGGATAAAGGAATATGGACAAGATAGAGAACAGAACTTGGACAGGTTGGCCTTGGTGACTCTAGCCTTAGAGACTGTCACTGGAGCAGCTCTAGAGCATCCTTGAAAGTACTAGACAGGATCAGTAGTGGAGTTTTCATCAGGAGCACCACTGAGAATTTGGTAAAGCCAAAGGCCTCATTTATGTAATTTTTTGAAGAAGCACTGCAAACTGATAATAAACTGTGTATCTGCCTTGTTATCAGATCAATCAATTGAACCTGTCATCAATGGACTGGGCAAAGTCCTGGGTGGAGAGTCCTATAAAGCAGTAACTTTTCCTAAAGTTTGGTGTGAAACAGTGCCTAGTCCAGAGTGACTTTGGGCCAGTTCAGGGGAATGTGCAGTTGGTGGCCAGGAGGTGCAGGGGGAAACAGAACTTGTGGTAGAATAGAGCCAACAGCATACTACTTACACTTTCACTGGTTGGCCAATAAAAGCTTCACAGTTTGTATATAATAGGTCTTTTCTCACATGTATACTTCTGTTAGCCTGTTGATATGCTTCCTCAATGTTCTTACAATAAAATTCTTGCAACAATATGTGTCAATAAAAACCAGGCCTTTTATTTCAGGATTTTCAAAGCTACCCTAGCAGCATACTAGGATTAGGTTCAATTTCAAGCCAAATATTTAGAAGAGTAGATAACTTTGCCTTACACTTGCATGACAACTCTGAGTGCTAGTCAGTTCTACACCAGTCAGTCATTGCTTAGTAGCCAACATGAACCTGTAAATATCAGGATACTTCCATTTATCGGTGGGCAGCTCTTTGTGTATGTAGGCAAAACAGACTGTGGCAGCCAAGGGACAGCCCACTGACAAAGAGAAGCAGGTGTTGCTTCTGGGAGAGCTAATGCATCATGGCAAGTACACGAAAATGGGAAATGGATCTGAGAGTTCATGAGTGGTTGCAATAGTGCCTGCTGTATACCACCTATGCCACAGTTTCTCTCTCTCTCTCTCTCTCTCTGTATATACAATATATATAATGTATTGCATATAATTTGTATATTATTATATATATCAATATATTATATATTGTATAAGATATTACATATTGTATGATATATAATATATATTGTATATTTATATATGTAATACATTATATAAGCATATAATATATTACATATAACAAAATATGTACCTTTGCATATATACCCTTGTGTATATATACCCTTGTGTGTATATGACATATTTTTCTTACAATATGGTATATAAGACAATATATACATATGACATATGTATCAGATATTATATATTGTATATATTATTTAATATATTAACATATAGATTGATATATACTATATATTTATTATACATAAATACAACATATATTTATGTAATATAAATATATATTTTATATATATAATGTATTATACATATATATATTAATATACAATATATATTATAATAGATACAATATAGAATATCTGATACATGTCATATGCATATATTGTCTTATATGTATATTAAATTTATTTTTATATATTTATATATTTTATTATATATTATATATAATGCAATATTTTCTATATAATACAATATATTCTATATAATACAATATATATATTATATATATAATACAATATATTATATAGCATATATATACCATATAATATATAAATATATATATACACACAACAGTATATATATAATATATACACTTGTGTCTATACCCTTGTGTATATATACCCTCGTGTATATACCATATTTTTCTTACAAAAATTTTCAAAATTGTTTTGTCCATTTAAATAAATTGGTTATATTGCAATATTATCATTTTCAATAAATTCAGCTTTTAAAAGTAAGTCAATATCTATAAGGGGGAACCCAAAGCAATTATTTTCCCTTCTTTGAAGTAAGCAACATGTAAAAAAATTATATGATCATATCTCACAAGCAACAGGAATAATAAATATCAATCTTAATAAATACCAAGGGACTTCATGACATAGTTGATTCAAGTATCTTGGACAAATGATTTTCAGGAGCGTTCAATCATATGTATCTCAAAAATGTTATAAGTGATTAATGATTGTTTTTCTGTAGAGCAGTACTCCATGAGTTGAAAACATTTCTTTTATTTAGATTATCTTCTAATGCTTGACATTACATTTGAAATACTATGTTTCAAACATGGATTTTTCTGTCCATAATTATGGGTAGCTTTTATGTATAGATATCTGTAAGTATGAGCTTAAAAAAGAGATATATCTTACAATGAACAAAATTGGAATAAAAATGATTGTATTAATATAAATTAATTCACTTAGTATAAGTAAGTGACTAAAAGTGCACTTAAAAATATCTTGGAGTAGTACATAGCAATATGTGACATAAATGAAAAAAAAATTATATAATGAATACGAGGGAATGCAAGTTCATTTTACAAATGTCTTAACAACTGAATCAATATTAATGCATTATATGAAGTCATATGAAGCATATAATCCATAAATAGTAAATTAAAATAAAAATTCAGCAATGCTTTTAAAATTGAATTTAATATATAAAGATCTTGCCAAATCAGTTATCATTAGTGATATCTATCTGGCTACGAATTATTTTATAGGCCCCCAGCTTAATATAAATTGGTCCAAATTAATAATGTAATCACATTCTATACAAGGAACATTTAACCAAATAGTCCTGCCACAAATTATTCCTGGTGGATGCAGGTATAAGACCTCAGTATTTTAAAATAAATTTAAAGAAACATGAATGTAAATAAAAATACTGATAAGGTTTTAAGGAATAATAAAAACAGGAAAACCAGGTAAAATTAATGCATCATTATTCCTCTGGAAGATACTTTAAAGTACTTTGCAAAATCAAGATTTTTGAATCACCGGCATATCACAAAAGATTAGCAGCTGTGAGTGAACTACTTTCGAATTGCCTAAAATATGTTTTCCAGGCTGACAAGTAATCAGCAGTTGGGCTGTGGTAACAAAGAAAGAACTACTTAAATTGTAATTTATGGGAAAGGGGAAACACTATGGAATATCTGGAAGTGCGGTGTTGTCCTTGCTGCTGCTACTCTTTTGCCCCAGCATAGCACTGTTGTTTTTCAACTCTCAGGGAATTACAATCATTTTCTCATAATATATAAAGTGAACAACTAAGAATAAGAAAAAAAAAACATGATTGATAGATGGATAGTTCGAGATTTACTATAACCAAGAAATCTAGACAGTAACAGGTGCATGACAATGAAGAAGTAATTCATTGAAGGACATTTTGTGACACTGTAAGTTACTCTTCCTTTCTTTAAATATGATGTCTTACTTTCTAGTAAGGTAAATTAAATGGCATAGACATTTGGGTGCTGTATATTTTCTGATGTCTAGACAATATTCTCTAAATAAAACCAACTAACAACATATAACAATAAAGATATTTTTTAAAATATGAAAGGTTCTGTGATATTTGAATTTAAATAAAAAATTTAATGTTTTATTTGAATGTAGTTATTAGTTAAAATAAAACCAATGTATTAAGTATATTATCAAGATATTAATTTACATAAAGGTGTAGGTATTATTCACTTAATTTCTTAGTTCAATAACAAAAGCAAAATGACAATTGTATTAAGTATGCAAAACACTATGTTCATTATATTAGAAACTATAGGTGCAATAACAAAAGCAAAATGACAATCATATTAAATATGGAAAACACTATGTTCATTATATTAGAAATCTCAGGTTGGAGAATGCAGTTTGTTACCACGTTTTTTTTTTTTTTTTTAACAAATCCAAGTTGTGTAAATTTTCAAAGAAAAGAGATAATAAATGCTATTCACTATTTATAATGTCACAAAATAGAACCAACTGCAATTTTTCTGGCTAAATTCTTTTTGTCTGTTAAGTTTGTCATGCTATAAGAACTTATAATTATTTCATTGTAAATACAGAATTCTAGCTGCATTTAAAAACTACTTAATTAGAATTTCTAAGAAATAACATCACATAATATTTTAGATATATCGAGGTTGAAAAACACCATCTTAACAATTTCCTGGATTTAAAATGCACTTATATTTATTGTTTTAATAAAGATTTATAAAATGTTTAGTAAGTTCCAACCAGCCTTCTAGGCACTAGAATATGGCAGTGAACACAACACACAAAACTTTCTTCACGGAATTAATAATATAATTTAGAGTTGAAATGGTAAATATATATGTATATATAATATTTCAGGAAATACAAAGCTAGAAGTACCAATAAGTATAATAAGGAGAACAGGACATCGTAGGACGGGGTTGAAATTAGTTATTATGGAAAAGGTGCTCAAGGAAGAATTTCTTGGTAACAAGATGCTATAATTTAGATATTTGACACTCCAGACTTCATGTTGAAATGTGATACCCCAATGTTGTAGGTTTGGCCTAATGGGAGGTGTTTGGGTCATGGTGGCATATCCTTCAGGAAAGAAAGGCTTGGTGCCATTCTTGCAGGAATGAGTGAATTTTCACTCTATTGGGTCCTGCAAAAGATACCTCCAAGAACTACTTAAAAAAAAAAAAAAGCCTGGCACCTTCCCTTTCTCTTTCTTGCTTCCTCTCTCTTTTCATGTGATCTCTGTACATGCTGGCTCTGCTTTGCCTTCCAATGTGAGGGGAAGACCCTGGAAACCCTCACAAGAAAAAAACGGTGGTGCCATGCTTCCTGTGTAGTCTGCTGAATGATGAGCCAAATAAACTGCTTTCCTTTTTAAAATGCCCAGCCTCGGGTATTCTTGTACGGCAACACAGACTAAAAGAGAAGACAATATGGAGGTAAAGAAGTGACCCACACAGGAATTTGAAGAATAGGAACCAGAGAGCTTGCAAATGCTGTGCGGTGGGAGTATGCTTTGCCTGTCCAAGGAACATCAAGGAGAACCAGATCATTGGCACAAAGTGAGCAAAAGGCATGATGGTACACAGTGACCCTGAAGAGGTAACAAGGAGATCATAGAGGCATCGGTGTGCCACTCCACAGGCATTTGTTTTACCACAGGATTAAGTAAAAAGAAGTAACATTATCTGAGTTAACTTTTATAAGACAGCCTGTCTACTTCTTTAAGAAGGAGAACTTCCCCAACCTAGCAAGGCAGACCAATCTTCAAATCCAGGAAATACAGAGACCACCACAAAGATACTCCTTAAGAAGAACAACCACAAGACACATAATAGTTAGATTCACCAGGTTTGAAATGAAGGAAAAACTGCAAAGGGAAGTCAGAGAAAGTCAGGTCACCCACAAAGCAAAGCCCATCGGACTCACAGCAGATCTCTTGGCAGAAACCCTACAAGCCAGAAGAGAATCAGGAGCAATATTTAACATTCTTACCATCAGACTCACAGTGGATCTCTCAGCAGAAATCCTACAAGCCAGAAGAGAATTGGGGGCAATATTCAACATTCTTAAAGAAAAGAACTTTGAACCCAGAATTTCATATCCAGACAAACTAAGCTTCACTAGTGAAGGAGAAATAAAATCCTTTATGGACAATCAAATGCTCAGAGATTTTGTCACCAGCAGACCTGCCTTCCAAGAACTGAAGGAAGCACTAAACACGGAAAGAAATAACCAGTATCAGCCACTGCAAAAATGTACCAAATGTTAAAGATCATCTAGACAATGAAGAAACTGCATCAACTGGTGAAACAACCAGACAGTAACAAAATGGCAGGATCGAACTCATACATAATAATATTAACCTTAAATATAAATGGCCTAAATGTCCCAATCAAAAGACACAGACTGGCAAACCAGATAAAAAATGAAGACCCATCTGTGTGCTGTATTCAGGAGACCCATCTCACATGCAAAGACACATATAGATTCAAAAGGATGGAAGAAGATTTACCAAGAAAATGGAGAGCAAAAAAAAAAAGCAGTGGTTGCAATCCTAGCCTCTGATAAAATGGACTTTAACCAACAAAGATCAAAAGGGACAAAGAAGGGCATTACATAATGGTAAAAGGATCAATACAACAAGAAGAGCTAACTATCCTAAATATATATACACCCAATACAGGAGCACCCAGATACATAAAGCAAGTTCTTAATGACCTACAAAGAGACATAGACTCCCACACAGTAATAGTGGGAGACTTTAACACCCCATTGTCAATATTAGAAAGATCAACGGACAGAAAATTAACAAGGATATCCAGGACTCAAACTCAGATCTGGACCAAGCAAACCTAATAGACATCTACAGAACTCTCCACGCCAAATCCACACAATATACATTCTTCTCAGCACCACCTCACACTTACTTTAAAACTGACCACATAACTGGAAGTAAATCACTCCTCAGCAAATGCAAAAGAACGAAAATCATAACAAACAGACTCTCAGACCACAAAACAATCAAATTAGAACTCAGTATTAAGAAACTCACTAAAAACTGCACAACTATATGAAAACTGAACAACTTACTCCTGAATGATGACTGAATAAACAATGAAATGAAGGTAGAAATAAAGATGTTCTTTGAAACTAATGAGAATGAAGATACAATATACCAGAATCTCTGGGACACATTTGAAGCAGTGTCTAGAAGGAAATTTATAACAATAAATGCCTGCCTGAGAAACAAGGAAAGATCTAAAATCAACACCCTATCATCAAAATTAAAAGAGCTAGAGGAGCAAGATCTAAAAATGTCAAAAGCTAGCAGAAGACAAGAAATAACTAAGATCAGAGCAGAACTGAAGGAGACAGAGACAGAAAAAAAAAATACAAAAAAAAAAAATCAATAAATCCAGGAGCTGGTTTACTGAAAATATCAACAAAATAGACCACTAGCCAGACTAATAAAAAAGAAAAGAGACAAGAATCAAATAGATGCCATAAAAAAAATGATAAAGGGGATGTCACCACTGATTCCACAGAAATACAAACTACCATCAGAGTTTACTACAAACAGCTCTATGCAAACAAACCAGTAAATCTGTAAGAAATGGATGAATTCCTGGACATTTGCACCCTCCCAAGACTAAACCAGGAAGAAGTTGAAACCCTGAATAGACCAATAACAAGGGCTGAAGTTGAGGCAGCAATTAATAGCCTACCAACCAAAAAAAGTTCAGGTCCACACAGGTTCACAGCCAAATTTACCAGACATACAAAGAGGAGCTGGTACCATTCCTTCTGAAACTATTCCAAACGATACAAAAAGAGGGAATTCTCCCTAACTCATTTTTTCAGACCAACATCATCCTGGTACTGAAACCTGGCAGAGACACAACTAAAAAAGAAAACTTCAGGCCAGTATCCATGATAAACATCGATGCAAAAATCTTCAATAATCTACTGGCAAACAAAATCAGACAGCACATCAAAAAGCTTATCTATCACAATCAAGTAGGCTTCCTCCCTGGGATGCAAAGTTGGTTCAGCATATGCAAATCTATCAACATAATCCATCACGTAAATGGAACCAAACACAAAAACCACATGATTATCTCAATAGACACAGTGAAGGCCTTTGACAAAATTCAACAGCCCTTCGGAGTAAAACTCCTCAATAAACTAGGTATGGATGGAATCTACCTCAAAATAATAAAAGCTATTTACAACAAACCCACAGCCAATGTCATACTGAATGGGCAAAAAGTGGAAGCTTTCCCTTTGAAAACTGGCATGAGACAAGGATGCCCTCCCTCACTACTCCTATTCAATATATAGTATTGGAATTTCTAGCCAGAGTAATCAGACAAGAAAAGGAAATAAAAGATATTCAATTAGGAAAAGAGGAAGTCAAATTGTCTCTATTTGCAGATGACATGAGTGTACATTTAGCAGACCCCATCATCTCAGCCCAAAATCTCCATAAGCTGATAAGCAACTTCAGCAAAGTCTCAGGATACAAAATCAATATGCAGAAATCACAAGCATTTCTATACACCAATAACAGGAAAACAGAGCCAAATCAAGAGTGAACTCCCATTCACAAATGCTACAAAGAGAATAAAATACCTAGGAATATAACTAACGAAGATGTAAAGCACCTCTTCAAGGAGAACTACAAACCACTGCTCAAGGAAATAAGAGAGGACACAAACAAATGGAAAAACATTCCATGCTCATAGTTAGGAAGAATCAACATTGTGAAAATGGCCATACTGCCCAAAGTAATTTATAGATTCAATGCTATCTCCATCAAGCTACCATTGACCTTCTTCACAGAACTGGAAAAAAACACCTTAAACTTCATATGGAACCAAAAGAGAGCCCACATAGCAAAGACAATCCTAAGCAAAAATAACAAAGCTGGAGGCATCACACTACCTGACTTTAAAGTATATTACAAGGCTACAGTAATCAAAACAGCATGGTACTGCTACCAAAACAGAGATTTAGACCAGTGGAACAGAACAGAGGCCTGGAAGCAACACTACACATCTACAAATATCTGATCTTTGACAAACCTGACAAAAGCAAACAATGGGGAAAGGATTCCCTGTTTAATAAATAGTGTTGGGAAAACTGGCTAGCCTCATGCAGAAAACTGAAACTGGACCCCTTCCTTACACCTTACACTAAAATTAACTCCAGATGGATTAAAGGCTTAAAAATAAGACCTGACACCATAAAAATCCTAGAATAAAACCTAGGCAATGCCATTCAGGCCATAGGCATAGACAAGGACTTCATAACTAAAACACCAAAAGCATTGGCAACAAAAGCCAAAATAGACATATGGGATCTAATTAAACTTAAGAGTTTCAGCACAGCAAAAGAAACAATCATTAGAGTGAACCAGCAACCAACTGAATGAGAAAAAATGTTTGCTATCTACCCATCTGACAAAGGGCTAATATCCAGAATCTACAAGTAACTAAAACAAATTTACAAGAATAAACAAACCAATTCAAAAGTGGGTAAAGGATATGAACAGACACTTTTCAAAAGAAGACATTTATGTGGCCAAGAAACATAAAAAAATGCTCATCATCACTGGTCATTAGAGAAATGCAAATCAAAACTACATTGAGATACCAACTCATGCCAGTTAGAATGGTGATCATTAAAAAATCTGGAGACAACAGATCCCGGAGAGGATGTGAAGAAATAGGAACACTTTTACACTATTGGTGGGAGTGTAAATTAGTTTAACCAATGTGAAAGACAGTGTAGCGATTCCTCAAGGATCTAGAAATAGAAATTCCATTTGACCCAGCAATCCCATTACTGGGTATACAAAGGATTATAAATCATTGTATTATAAAGACACATGCAAACGTATGTTCACTGCAGCACTTTTTGCAATATCAAAGACCTGGAACCAACCCAAATGCCCAAAAATGATAGACTGGACAAAGAAAATGTGGCACATATATACCATGGAATACTATGCAGTCATAAAAAACGCTGAGTTTGTGTCCTTTGTAGGTACATGGATGACTCTGGAAACCATCATCCTCAGCAAACTGACACAAGAACAGAAAACCAAACACCACATGTTCTCACTCATAGGTGGGTGTTAACAATGACTTCGGCAAAGTCTCAGGATACAAAGTCTCAGGATACATGGACACAGGGAAGGGAACATCACATACTTTTGTCTGTTGGGTGGGGGCTAGGGGAGGGACAGTGGTGGGTGGGGAGGTTGGGGAGGGATAACAGTGGGAGAAATGCCTGATGTAGGTGGCAGAGGGATGGAGACAGCAAGCCAACATGGCATGTATGTACCTTTACAACAATCCTGTAAGGTCTGCACATGTACCCCAGAACTTAAAATACAATTTAAAAAATAAACAATAGAAGGGCAAGGGTAGAAATAAGAGAGACCACTTAGAAGATGTGTTATCAGGGTTCTCCAGACAGATAAAACCAATGTGAGAGAGAGAGAGAGAGAGAGAGAGCGAGGGTGAGTGCACAAGAGAGAGAGAGATGGAGATTAACTGAATTTGCTAACATAATTATATAGGCCAAGTTCCACAACAGGTGGTCTGCAAACCAAAGGCCCTGGGATGCCAGTAGCATGGATCATTTCAAGTCAAAAGACCTGAGAACCAGAGTGGCCAATGCTGTAAGTCTTGGAGTACAAAGTTCAGAAATGCGGAAATTCTGAGGATCAAGGGCAGGAGAAGAGGAGTGTAGCCTAGCTGAACAGGAGACCTACACCAATTCGCTTCTCTTCAGTTTTTGTTTTCTGGGACCCCAGCCAATTAGATTTTGCCCACCTACTCTGAAGGAAAACCTTCCCAGCTTATTCCACACAGACTCACATGCAATCTCCTCTGGAAATACCCTCACAGATATACCCAAAAATAATGTTTTCCCAGTTCTCTAGATATTCCTTAACCAAATCAAGTTGACACCTGACATTAACCACCAGAAAAGACTATTGAGAATTATTAAGATTCTCAGCATAATTGGAAGAGAAGATTTGCAGATAATTTGGATTTGGTATATGAAAAACAGAGAGAAAAATTAAGGGAACTCTAAAGTCCTTAACCAGAAACATTAAAGGAATAATGCTGACATTTTCTGAAGTGCAGAATAGAGTTGGTGGAATTTACAGTAAAATTTGAAATTTGATTTTTTTAATTTACAATAAAATGAAGATTTTTTATTAGTTATCAAAATAAAGATGTTGAGTATGTAGTTATGTGTTTATATTTAGAGCTCTAAAAAGATACCCAGACTTGAAGTAGAAATTTATGGTTTATAGTGTACTGACAGTATGAGAAATTAATGAGGATAAACAAATGAAGCCGTCTAAGATAAAGACTGAGCCCCAATATACTCCAATTCTGGAAGTGTAAATTAAGTGAAACTAGCACAGGAAACAGAAAAGCAGCACCAGTGATTTAGGAAATTCTCAATAAAGTGATATCTCAGGAGCTAAGAAAGAAAATAATCAATTACTGGTTGAGTTTGATCACACTGAGGTCTCAGGTGACTCTACTAAGTGTTATTTCTCTAGCTCGATGGAAAAAGAAATCTGATTGGAGTTGATTCAATAGAGAAATGAAAGAGTATAAGTGAACCAGAAAGCAGAGAGCTGTGTTTGTTGTTGCTGTTGCTGTTTTTCTTTTTAAGAATTATTTGTTTGGAGAACATTTAAAATGTAGTAAGCAGTATACTACTAAGTATTGGGACAGTAATTAATGAAACATAGTTTCTACTTTCATGAAACTGATAGTCTAAAAAAAGATAAACATAAAAAGTCCATATGTATTTATAAATTGAAAAAAAATGTGATGAAGGAAATAAATATGATGTTATAACAGCAAGATCTATTTAGGAGGAGTTAGGACAGTTTTTTTCTAAGCCTTGAACAATGAAAAGAGCCAGTGATGCCAAGAGGAACAGTGCATGCAAAGGCCTTAGAATGGAAAAGTGCTGGGTATGTCAGGAAAGAGAGTAGTGGGACTGCAGCAACAGTGAGAAAACCTTGCAGTGAAGATGAAAAGATGAGAAATGTAAAAAGATTACATTTACTTTTTACCAGTGCAGTGGGAAGCTATTGTGAAGGGGGTTTAGCAGAGAAAAAACAACATAATCAGACATATTTTAAGAATATCAGTAACTCCTCTAGTAAAGCGAGAAATTCATATAGGGAAACCAAACAGTATCAATTATAGGCTGAGCAAAAGAAAATAATGGTTTGATCCAGGATGGTGTTAGTGGAGATCAAGAGTAGTGAATGAACTTGATATATATTCTGCAGGTAGAAGCAATAAAGTCCTACAAGAGTGAAATAAATAGAGGGAAGAGACAGTAATGACTGACAGGCTCCAGAGAGCTGTTTTAAATAATTTTGCTAAATACATCACCAGGAATATGAGGTGATACCTGAAGGAGAACATAGGCTCAAAAAGAAAAAAAAAATATATCAATATCAGTGTAATCACAGGTTAATAGGCTAATGAGGATTATTTAGGATGAGGGGAAAACATTGATCCAGAAAAGAGAAGGGACGATCCTGGGCAACATCTTTGAATTGCTGGGGATGGGATTCAGTGCACAAAGGGATGAGACAGCTTTGTCATGATCATGGATAATATTCCATAATAATAGGAGAAATGGTAGGGTATATGGATAGAGGTGGGTAGATTTTGAGAGTGGAGATTTCCAGAATATTTTCTTCTAACTTTATATATGTTTTGTCCTCCAATGAAATACAAAGCAAAGTTAGCCCAAGACTGAAAGACAGACAAAGGTGTTAAAAGTTGGAAGACGGCCGGGCACGGTGGCTCAAGCATGTAATCCTAGCACTTTGGGAGGCCGAGGCGGGTGGATCACGAGGTCAAGAGATCAAGACCATCCTGGTCAACATGGTGAAACCCAGTCTCTACTAAAAATACAAAAAAAAAAAAAAAAAAATTAGCTGGGCATGGTGGCGCGTGCCTGTAATCCCAGCTACTCAGGAGGCTGAGGCAGGAGAATTGCCTGAACCCAGGATGCAGAGGTTGCGGTGAGCCGAGATCGCGCCATTGCACTCCAGCCTGGGTAACAAGAGCAAAACTCCGTCTCAAAAAAAAAAAAAAAAAAAAAAAAAAAAAAAAGTTGGAAGACATAGACAGTGTTAAATAATTGTCAGGAACTGTGAAAAAGTGAATTGTCAATGGAAATTCAACAAGTTACTTAAGGGCCATTTGAATTTAGTCACTATCAAATTTAAATGGAAATATATAGGCATGATTGTTTATTCCTAGCCACACTTAATTGACCAGACTTAGGCATAGAATGTGAAAAAGGCTTCATTTAACTTGTGTTTAAGAGTTTGACTGGCAGGAAACATAGAGGGTTAAGAGGGCAAATGAGTAAAGGATAGATAGAAGAAAGTAAATACAATGATGGATCACTATGAGAGGCTTGGAGGAAAAAAGAGAAAAAAAAAGATTAATCAAATATTAGTGAGAGAATAGCTGAAATCTAAGTACAAGAGGGACCATGAGAAACGAGAAGATGTAGTTAGGAAATAGGATGCTCAAATTTGAGTTTATAGAGGCAGTGGCAAGATCTAGATGCTAAACGACTAAATAAGTAGGTATGTTGGGGCAGAAGATTACTACAGATCATGAAACTCTGAAGCTAGGATACGAGAATGACTGCCCATGTGGATATTCTGAATTAAAACTACGAAAATGTAGTATTGGAGAGAAAGCGTGCAAATTGTATCCTAAAATCTTCAGGGAATAAGAGCAATCTGAGAATCTGTAGGGAGGTGCATTGAGGAGCAGTAGTGTAGTCTAATAATATGTGCTCAAACTTGTAGATTCTTAAGGATAATGGAGAAAGAGGACTCTGAAAGCAAAACAGCTCTCCGTCTAGATATTCCATATACCTAGGTACACTTCAAGACATGCTGACCAATGCCAACTGAGAAAAATACATGTATAACACTGATTGCTCCTCTGATTTTCATTGTTTTAGACACTACTGCCACCTTGACTCTTTCCCAAGAATTTTAGATGAGTCTCAAACTTCTTTTACTGCCAAAATAGAACTCTGGATTATATTCCCCAACACGACAAAAATTCCTGCTTCTTTTCATTCCTTTTCTCTCTAAATAAAGGCCATTTCTATTTAACAGATTTTCAAGCCAAATAATCTCCTAAGTTATTTTTGACACTTCCCTCATTTCTAAAATTTATCCATCAACAAATTTTTCAACATTGTCTCCAAAATATGTCCTCCATATTATATTCTATTTTCAATATTAAAGTTCTAGTCCATACCACCATTTCTCTTACCTGGACTCCAAGACAGCCTCCATAAATACATTCTTACCCCCCCTTAATTTTCCTTCCAGGGTTGTTCCCAAAACTACTCTTTTTAATACCCTAGAAAATTATTCCATTATATTTGGGACAAAATGGCACCTGGTTTACTAAACTTTTCATAATCTTGACACTGACTACCTCTTCTGTCTCATCCTATAAGACTCTCCCCTTGTCAAATCTACTATTGCCACCATGGTTTTCCTTTTATTCCTTTACACATGAGGATCATTTTCATTTTAAGGCTTAGCACTTTGTATTCCTTCTGCCTCAAATGTTCTCCCCCAAGACCATGTAATAGGATCATTTATTTTTATTATTAAGATAGCAGCTCAAATATCACCTTCTCAGGAATGCCTTCTTTTACCACTAAATCTAAAGTAACCTTCCCCATTCTCTCTTCACACTATTTGATTGATTGAATATTTGATTGATCGACTATTTGATTGATCAAATAATATAACAATACTTTTTCTCATCTGAAATTATTTTTTTAATTATTCTTTGATTCCCCACCCTAGAATGTAAGCTCCATCAACCCCCTTGTCCTACTTACCTTTGTATCTTCAGTTCCTAAGTCAGTACTTGATATACCATTAGTCTCAAAACATATTTGCCAAATAAATGAACAAACTACTAGTTTAACTCTCAGCAGGGTAAAGTCACTTTTGTTCAGTTATAAGAGTTCATAACCCAAGGTTTGAAAACCTAGATTATATTTTCAAATGTTTTATAGACATTATATTTAATTCCTCTAGATTTCTGTTTCCTCAACCAAATATGAGAAACTTGAAATAAATTTGTCAAATGCTTCCTCTTGACCTAAAATTCAATCACTGTACATCATAAATGATTTTGACTGGATTCCAAAAACGAGACATTCTAATGACCTAGAATTCTGTCCTTAGTTCAGATGTGAATATAATGAAAGGCTATTTTGCTGTTTCATTTACCATTATTGTAAATTTCCAATGCCTGCAGTGCTCATGGCTAGGCTGTTTGAGGGATCTGGCAAATCAGCACTTCATTGGAAGCACATATGGAGCAACCTTATGCTGGTTTATATTTTGCCAAAAGGGCTAACAGTTCTGGGCCATTATATTGCGAACTACTTTGACACATTTTTGCCTATGTAGGGCCATGATTAAGACCTGAACACAGTGGAAAGCCCCAAGATATTGGCTTCTCTCACTGCTGTTACTTCAGCAAAGGGGAATGGAAGACTCCAGGCCAAAGCTATGATCCATGATGAGAAGACAAGTATTATAGCTGAAATGTGCTTTCCACATGGTTGGGGCTCATTTTTCATGTCAGAAGCAACGTGCCAGTTGTTTGTCTAAAGCTTGTGGGTTGCCTAATGTTGTCTGAGAAAATGTACATTTTTACAGAACTAGGATTTTATGCTAATTTTTTGGCCACAATAACCAACAGAGGGTACTTTTGATGCTTATTTAAATAACATCTCCACCCTTCTTGTCTCTCTTGGAAAGATAATCTCACAAGCTGGCCAGACAAAGCTTATACAACCCATCTAACATTGTCAGGAGCAGGGCACTTCACCTAAGCCTGTTCTGTTGGCTTTAGTATACAGAAGGTCCCAGAACATTAGCCTGTACTTCTTAATTTGACATCACTAGCAATCTGTCCTTAGAAAGACCTCCAGTCAGCATGCTTCTGATCAGAATGTTTATCCAGAAACAATTTTTTTTTTAAAAAAAAGAACTTGAACTTGCCTAGCTACTGAAGTCAATTTATTATTTTCATAAACATTGACACTCTCTTCAAAAAAGAAATGAGAACTCGTTTCATTGATTTCATGTTCTATTATTTTATGCCTAAGGCAATGCCTATAAATTAGATATGCATATTACCTAAGATACTTAGAACAGAACGAAACACTGAATGTAAAACAGATTTCTTTTTTTTCGATAGCAAGAATAGAAAAATAACCCTCATTTATTCCTAGTGTTTCTACAGGAAATAACCTCTACAGAAGAGAAAAAAAATAAAACATAAAAATAAAGCTTCGACAAGCCAATGGATCACAGAGGAGGGAAATTTACAAGATATCATCATCACACTGTTCCAGTTGTTAGATTTTCCCTTCTAAGCCTATGTTCAGTTACTTAAATAAGTTGGTCCATTTAAAACTGTAAGGCATAAAACAGAGCTGCTTAAATGGGTCACACTCACAATGTAACTTAATTTTCTGCTTTTAGACAGGCATGATTTTGATTTTACTTCTTAGGAAGGAAAATAGTTTTATATACAGAGTTGAATGCTTCCAATTTTTAAAAAAAATGGAGGAAATGAGCCAAAATTAGAAGTATCATGAATCTTGGATATTTAGTTACCCATAGAAGTGTCAAGCTGGCTATGTTAGAGAAATTCTAAATTCCAACAACATGGAGAAGTTAAAGATAATTAAAACCTATTCATTGATTGATTATTCCTATTCATATACCTATTTCCTGAAGTTTAAAAGATATACAGTTTTATAAGTAAATACAATAAACCCATGCATGTTAATGAGAGTTTTCATTCCAAATAGAATGTTTGAGCGCCTCTCTTCATGGGAACAAGTAGAACACATCTGAGATTGCGATCAGTGCTGATTACAGGGGCATTCATAACGCAATTATGGGCTCACATAGAGACACTAAGTAACTTGCCAGTATATACATTCTTTTATAAATTTCAGCTAAGTTTTTCAAAGTGAATAATTTGATTACATCATTAATTACATACATACAGAATATTTATCATTTTTTAATGTGAAGAGTAAGAATGGATCTAGTCAAATGATCAACATTCTAATAGTTATCTTCTCTCTATTACACAAAAACAATCCATGATAACCATTCTGATATTGTAGTCAAAAATTTTTGGAGGCTAATACAAAATTAAAACGAGAAATTTTGTCTCTTATAGACTATCTCAAATTACAATGGAAGAAAAATAAAAACCTTAAAAACTGGAAAGAACACAAAATTGAACATTTAATGCTATATTTTATATGCCACCAAAGGAAGTCCAAGTGCATAAAACGATCACCCTGCAAGTAAATCTCATGGATGAATTCGATATTCCAAAGGAATAATGGGGACTAGAGAAAAAGAAAACAATGAAAGAAGGTAAACAAAATGGCAAACAGCCTGGTTATTTTCTTATTTTAATTAAAATGGCTGTTTTTAATCAAGCACAGATTCTGTCCTGCTGAACCTGAGCCTGAGTCACTCCAAAAGGGGTGACAGAGATAGGCCCAAGAGGAAGTGTCCCAAACCATCTTGAGAGAGGATGCTTTTTGGTTCCAAAGAAAGCAGCACGAAATGCCAGGGTCATCAATTCAAAGCATTTATCAGAAGAACTGACTCCTTCTGATAGGGGGAGGGTTGGGGCAGCAGTGTGTCCTCCAAAGGAAAATGATACAAGGGATGTTCTATCTCAATATATTCACAAGGAGGGGCCTAAGGTGCATGGAGTTTATAGGAAAGTTTAAGGAACTTGGCTCAGGGATGGGGCAAGTTACTTTCAGTGTTTTGGGCAAGAACCTGAACATTAGGTTCAGGTCTGCAGAGGAAAACATACAGCTGGCTGTATCATAGAGCAGCCAAAAAACTCTTAGAATTTTCTGTCAGGACAAGGAATAAAATAGGAGAAAGTGAAGGACTTAATTATAAGCATGCTTTAAAATGGGTTAAATGAATTTAACAGGTTAGCTTCGGTAAGCCAGAATTAGATTTTACCATACACTAACTTGATATTAGAATG
Source organism: Saimiri boliviensis (assembly GCF_048565385.1). Taxonomy (NCBI): domain Eukaryota; kingdom Metazoa; phylum Chordata; class Mammalia; order Primates; family Cebidae; genus Saimiri; species Saimiri boliviensis. Next base: position 56,054,246 of record NC_133453.1, on the reverse strand, counting down.
CTATGGGAGAATATTGCTGATATATTTTCACTATTGACTATAAATCACTATTTCTATCAAAGCTTTATTTTGCATATAAACAATCCTATCTTTAAAATATGAATCGTTATTTATATTAAACATAATAAATGTAAAGTATAATTGACTTTGCATAAGTTTAATGTCCATGTCAAGTCTCTTCCATGGTAAAACAGCATGGAAAATATTTAAAATAAAGAACATTTTTATGCCTCAGACAAATTAACTACAACAGTCAAAAATAATTACACTTAATTTTGGAATTTCTTTGGTATATAACCTACTTCCTGAAAAAGCATTTATCCCTATAACTGTTCTTTACACAACTCTATTATTCTCTTTATTTTATATTTATTCTAACATGCATTTTTGCTATTTTATGTTTTTAATCTTGTATCTCCATGCATAATTTTTAAAGAAAGGTACATCTTCCATTTTAAAGTCAATAGTAATGAATCAAGTTTAGAAATAAAACCTTTCAGTATATTCTTGTTATAATTATCATTGCATAAATGTGCTATGTGTTAGATTTCTTCTAACCCAGGTTTTACACATTAAAAAACTGTTATGTGTGTGGGAAAACAAAATTAGAACTGCTAATATTATAATAAGATTATTTTAAAATAAGCATAAAAAGTTATTTGAAATAGTCAATATCTTGTAATGTGTATTTATCTATAAAAAGAGTTAATATTTGCATAAATGTCCTGAGTATTCAAATGAGACACAATTTTTAAACAAATATTAATAACATAATTTTACTGTATTTTAAAAAAATTTACCCCAGGGATTTAAGGACTATATTAAATGATCAAGAAAGTATTTGTGAAAAAAACAGTCGATATGATTTGACCACCTTGCTTTTGTCCAAAGGATTTTTTTTAAAACAGAGGCTGCCCAGTCGGGGGTGGTGGCTCATGCCTGTAATCCCAGCACATTAGGAGGCCAAGGCGGGTGGATCATGAGGTCAAGAGATCGAGATCATCCTGGCCAGCATGGTGAAAACCTTTCTCTACTAAAAATACAAAAATTAGCTGGGTGTGGTGGCATGCACCAGTAGTCCCAGCTTCTCGGGAGGCTGAGGCAGGAAAGTCGCTTGAACCTGGAAGGCAAAGCTTGCAGTTAGCCAAGATCATGCCACTGCACTCCAGCCTGGGTGACAGAGCCAGACTCCATCTCAAGAAAAAAAAAAAAAAAAAAAAAAAAGGAGGCTTCCCAAATACATCCATGTGAGGCTGGGTGTAGTGGCTCACACCTGTAATTTCAGCACTTTGGGAGGCTGAGGCTGGTGGATCACCTGAAGTTAGGAGTTTGAGACCAGCCTGGCCAACATGGTGAAAACCCATCTCTACTAAAAATAGAAAAAATTAGCTGGGCATGGTGGCAGGTGCATGTAATCCCAGCTACTTGGGAGGCTGAGGCAGGAGAATAGCTTGAACCCAGAAGATGGAGGTTGCACTGAGCCTAGATCACACCATTGCACTTCAGCCTAGGTAACAGAGACAGACTCCATCTCAAAAGAGAGAGAGAGAGGAGAAGAGAAAAGAGAAGAGAAGAAAGAAAAGAAAGAAAGGAGGGAGGAAGGAAGGAAGGAAGGAAGGAAGGAAATATACCCATGTGCTTAAATCATTGAGTAATATAATCTGTTATATAAAATTCCACAAAGAAATTCAAAGTCATTTAAAGCTATAGGGCTTACATTTCGAGGTAGGTGCATGCATTCTCTCCTCCCACCACTCCACCACCTCTCCAAGATGGGTTCTCTGCCTCCTCCTTTATTGCCCACACCCAGCCATCACTGCCACCTTCTACACCTGCAAGGGGCCTGGGTGCAGGTGTAAGGATGGTTAAAATTGTGGGCCTGTGCCCTTTGCTGCCAGGTGGGGCCCTGAGTGTCTGTGAGGATGTAAACTTGCTCATTGAAAGACAGACTGCTGAAGAAAGAAATGGTGTGGGGAACACTCCCGTGTGAGACCCCTAAAAGGCGTGAGTCTCACTATACGGTGAGTTTGATCCCAAACACAGTTTCCTACTGGAGGCAGTCGAGCTATCCGGAAATATAGGAAGAAAGATGAATGATCAGTTTCTAATATCAACCACAATATCATTTGGGCCTAAAACTATGCGTTGCTGCTAGACCGAGTGACCCCCTACCGGCAACCAGTTCCTGCTTTTAACCTTTTTATGACTTTAAGAATAATCCTTAAACCTTACTTACCAGACTGCCTTGTACCCTAGATAATGGTTTAACTGTCGACATTTGCAAAGCAAATACCACCGTAAGGGATGGCTTTGATTTCTGACTCAGAGATTCCTGAATGGGGAAATTGAGTTAAGTTGAGTTAGGAGTAGACAAAGGAGAATCCGTTTAAAAGATATTCTGATAAGCAAACCCAGAAAACCTTTTCACATCTCAGTTCTAAAACAAGAGCAAAACCAGAGATACCTGCAGCCAGGAGGAATAATGTCTGGATGTAAACAAGCTTTGTGATCACAGGAAATTGTTACCTTTTACAACCACTGATTGTGTATCTGACTTTTCAATTGTATAGGCCATGTAAGGTATACATTTGTATTTCCTCTTGCAACCATTGTGTATTTGACTTCTCTATTGTATAGGCCATGTGAGGCATACATTTACATTCCTCTTACTATGACGTAAACCAGAGCCAAGAAAGTGTATTTATTCCTGGCCTTTGAAAAATAAAATTTGCTGTTTAGGCACAGCCTATCAGCCCTCCAGACGCCTCGCTTTCTCTCTCTCTGTCTTTATTATTTTCCCAGGCGCACTCCCTCTTCCAGGTATTGGGACCCTCTTGCAGGTCGAGAGACCCCCGGGCAGACGTGCCTACCCGTCCCGGACGGTCCACGACAAAATGGCTTTTCTGTCTTTTGAACAGGAGGGGTATTCCACATTTTCTTGCCGTGGGTCCCATGTATTACGGAGTTGGCCCTGCTTTCAAAGCTGTTGATTCCTCCAACTTCCAAATATAAATCTACAGCTCATATGTATCTCTAGAGCTCAAAACTTTTTTAACCTACTGATTTTATAGCATTCCCTTTTTAATAATATCAAATTCTCAAAATCAAGTTGTAAACTTAATTGATTTTTTCCCCCCAAGGCTTGTTTCTCCAACAGCTTTCTTCATCTCAGATAACAGTTCTATATATTCAAATATGTAGGCCAAAGCTTCTCATCAATTACATTCCAAATCCATCACTTTAGGAAACCCAATATTCTCTACTTTTCAAAAGCATCTGATACCCAGTGAGTCCTCACCATTTTCACGGCTACCACATCATGTTTTGTCTGGATAACTACAGTATCTCTCATGTGGTCTCCTCATTCCCGTTTCTGTCCACTAGCCTCATGGACTTTTCTGAACGTCATAGCTGGAGTGAGCCATTTAACAAAGGGTCACCTAGTCCTCTACTCAAAACCCTGCTATGCCTTTGTTTCCATTTCCTCAGAGTGAAAGCCAGAATCCTCTCAATGATCATAGTCCCCTCTCTGATCTCATCCACTACCATTGTTACCATGGCTGCCGCTGCTGGAGCTACACTGGATTCTACTTTCTTTGAACATATGAGGCTTGCACCTGCCTTCGGAGCTTCTCACTGACTATTTGTGCCACTTAGTTTATCTTCTTCACCCTATATCCACAAGGACAAAGCCTTCACCACATGTAAGTTTTGTTCACCAAAGACTTCCTGGACCATGACTACAACTTGTCTACTCCCTCCTCTTTACATCTAACCTGCTTCATCTTACTCTATAATTTTTATTATTTCTAGAATACCTACTGTCCAACATACTACCCAATTTTTTTGTTTATTATACTTACTCGTTTACTTTCTCCCCATGTTAAAATATACTTTCTAATGACAGAAAGCTTGTCAATTTACGCATTCCAAGCACTCAGCAGAGCTTCTGGAACGTAGCAGAAGTCAAGTAAACATCTGTTGGATGAACGCATTTTCCAAATAGCAGATGAAAATGTTAATCTTAAAAACATTCAGGACTATAAATAAATCCACATGCTGACAATGATTGCAAGAGTCTTTGAAATTAATATAAAGTATCACTAAATCAGTGAAAGGAACATCTATAGATATACATGAGTGTATTATCATCTGAGCATAAGCATGAATGCGACCGAATGTGAACATTTTCTCTTAAGGCTATATGAACACTTGATAAAATTTATTTTCCAAGTATATTTCTCTGGAGACATGGACTAAATGTCCATCTACAGATGAATGGATAAACAAAAAATGGCATATGTGTACAATGCATTATTATTTAGTCTTTAAAAAAGAAGGAAATTCTGTCACATTTTACAACATGGGCAAATCCTAAGGACATCATACTAAGTCAAATACACCAATCACAGAAAGACAAATAGTATTGATTTCACTTGCATGAGATATCTGAAGTAGTCAAATTCATAAAAACAGAAAGTAGAATGGTGGTTAACAAAGGGTTAGGGAAGGGGAAAACGGGGAGTTGTTGATTAATGGGTACTAGTTTTCGTTTTGCAAGATGAAAATATTCTGAAAATCTGCTGCTCAACAATGTACATATAATTAGTACTATTGAATTATGCAGTTAAAAAATAAGGTGGTACAATTTATGTGTTTTTTAAATCGCAATTAGAAACAAAAAATATTTCAAAAATAATAGGAAAAAGTACAATTGTCCAATGACCTTTAAAATTTTTTGTCAAAACATTAAAAACTCTCTTTCGCTTATAAATGTAAAGGGAAATGAAAAAATAATAACACTAATAGTTACCTAGTATACCAGTTTAAACCATTAACCATTAAACATTAAGTTGTATTTTTGTAAAAAAAAATTAAAAATAAAATAAAAAGATTGTTTCATACTGCAACTTATGGTTAGTAGGAAGTAAGTATTGTTTAAACTACTCTTCATGTTCATAACATGTTGTAAGATGATTCAAATGTAAGGAGTTGTAGGTCAAGATGATTCAAACGACTTTTCACTTTTAATGTCAAGAAATATCCCCGAGAGTGCCTTTTTTTTTTTTTTTTTTTTTTTGGCTAGCATCATTTCTTCTGGTACATCTTGATCCTTTTCATCAAAACTATTTTCCTCATTCATTCATTCATTTATTATTTTTGAGACGGGGTCTTGCTCTGTCGCCAGGCTGGAGTGCAGTGGCACAATCTCAGCTCACTGCAACCTCTACCTCCTGGGTTCAAGCGCTTTTTCCGCCTCAGCCTCCCAAGTAGCTGGGACTACAGGCGCCTGCCAAATGCCCGGCTAATTTTTGTATTTTTAGTAGAGACAGGGTTTCACCATGTTGCCCAGGATGTTCTCGATCTCTTGACCTCGTGATCCACCCACCTCGGCCTCCCAAATCGCTGAGATTACAGGCATGAGCCACAGCGCCTGGCTCATTTATTTTAATATGTTTATCGTCACTGACTTCCTCTGGCAGTATATCTAGATGTATGGGCAGTGTCAGTGTCAGTGTTTATCTTTAAACTATGATTTACGGTGACTGCCTGCTTTTGCTCAGGACATAGAGGACAGAAGGTAACGGTGCTGGAATCTGACAGCTGAGGTCAGTTGTGCTTGGGTGACCAACTCCCAGTAGCAACCCTCAAAAAAGGCTCAAGTGGGCTTCTCAGGTTGGCAGCTTCCCAGGTTGGCAACACCTTACACGTGTTGTCACCTTTTATTTCTGGGAGAGTAAGTACATCCATGTTTTACTTCACTGGGAAGAAACACCTGGAAGCTTACTCTTGGTTTCCCCCGATTTCACCCCATGCACTATTTCTTTTTGCTGATTTTGATCTGTATTATTTCACTGTGATAACCGTAACCATGAACATAGCAGCTTCTGAGTCCTGCAAGTCCTAGTAAACGATGAAGCCTGAGGGTGGCTTTGGGGATCCCTAACATATCATGCTAAAAGGTAAAATTATGTATGAAAATGAATAGATACTATTTGGAACAATGCATTCCATAAACACTACACCCTGCCCAAATGCTATTATCATGAAAAATGATGCTTGAATGCAAGGAGCCGAAACACAGATCTTATTTATCATGGTATGATTGACCTTACATAATGTGATGGTTAATACTGAGTGTCAACTTGATTGAATTGAAAGATGCAAAGTATTGATCTTAGCTGAGTCTGTGAGGGTGTTGCAGAAGGAGATTAACATTTGAGTCAGCGGGTTGGGAAAGACAGACCCACCCTTAATCTGGGTGGGCACCATCTAATCAGCTGCCAGTGTAGCTGGAATACAAACCAGAAAAATGTGTAAAGACCAGACTGGCATAGCCTCCCAGCCCACATCTTTCTTCTGTGCTGGATATTTCTTGCCTTCAAACATCAGACTTCAAGTTCTTCCGTTTTGGGACTCTGACTGGTTCTCCTTGCTCCTCAGCTTGAATAAGCCTTATTGTGGGACCTTGTGATCATGTGAGTTAATATTTAAGAAACTCCCCTTTATATATATATATATATATATATATATATATATACTCTTTTTATACATATATATTAAAGTATTAGAATATATTTATATATGTGTGTGTAAAATATTAGAATATAATAACATGTAGGCAGGGTCTCATGTTTATGGAATGCGGTGTTCCAAACAATATCTATTCATATATACATCCTTTTAGTTCTGTCCCTCTAGAAAACCCTAATACACATAATGTGTTAATGACAGATACATTATATACTCTTAGCTCCTTGAAAGAACTGTAATGTATATACTATACTGTATTGTTAAAGACCCTTCAAACAGAATAACCAGAAAAGTATTTCTTTAAAGTTGCTGCTTAAATATATTAAGTATTGCATTGAGAATGCAGACAAATATTCTTAAAAAGAACATTTAAAAAGTAATTAAAAGACAGTTGTTTTAAAGTATACTTTGTAGTTTTTAAGTGTTTGTAAGTATTAAAATATTTTAGAATATCCAATTGCATTTTTACTTAATAATCTTATGCTTTAAAACTAACACTTCTGTGGTGCAGTTTTAACAAGACTATTATTAGAGGTGAGAGACTAAGTCACAAACATATGCTCCATTGCAGTAACTCACAACAATATTTAGCTTCACAATTCTAACATGAGAATCTGCCATGCTCTGTGGTCTACAGATTGCAGTAGTTAATGTGTGGATATTTAACATATCCAGTATAGAAACTCTTTAAAAACTTTTTTCTCATTACACAGAAATACTCGTTCTTAGTGGATTTTTTTTTATTTCAATAAGGAAATTTAAATAAAATTATCCTGAGCCCACAACCCACAGATTTTTAAAATGTACATTTAAAATGTACATATTGTTTAAAAACCTTATTTATATTTTAATAATTAATTTCAAATATCTTTATGCAAGTATCAAAACAGTCTTTCCATTACTTATGTAAATTCTTATAGTTATTACTTGCCTTACTTATGTCCTTAAACATATAAGTATAGTTCGATATCTAAATCCATGGTGAATTTTCTACAACAGCCTACTTTCAGGTCTTATTTTCCTCTATAAAAATTATACAGTGATACAAAAACAGATGATTTTACTGGCAATTATGCCATCATTGAGAACTATTAATTAGTAGTTGTTACGTTTACCCATTTCTTTTAAAATTCTCAGAGCTGGAAAGATACCAAGAAAAGATGGTAATGTATTGTCAAGCACATCTAATGTTAATAAATACTGAATTCCAGGCAGGTCTATGTCATGAGTTCTGAAGGAACTGAGATTTTACTCTACTTGCAAGTTGTCATCTGAGACTGCCACAGTTTCATAGATGAAGGTAGAGACACAAGACTCCTCAGTCAGAGGCAGATAACACTGTATTACACAGATCAGTATCAGTAACCAGTTTATCATTATTTTGTACTAGTCCCCTCTCCACAATTCATAAAGGGTAATATGAAGAGGATTAAATGATATATACAGTGAGTTGCTTTACAGAAGTTCCTAGGGACCCTGAACTTAGAGAACACAAAAGTTTTATAATGTGAGTTTTATATAAAATAAGTGTTTTATGTAAAGTAAATGTTTATGGCCTAATGTGGGTCAATGACTGTATGCATGACACTGCCTTTTCCAAAAATGTCTCATTCTTAAGATGTGCAGAAATAATAGTTGTCTGTAATTATTGCCCAACAGGCTAATGCTATTATATTTTCTTTCAATTTCGAAACATCCTGTTTTATAGTAATATTTATCTGTTAAATTTCATAAACTTATTTAAAACTGCAGCCATTTATTTTCTCACAAGTGGTATTTTTCCAATAGTTTCTTCTCTTGCAGTAATTTTCTCTTTTATTGGCAGCAGACTAGCAGATACTATGGAAGGCTAGCCACTGTGTGTCTGCTACCATCTGTAACCATTTCCAAATAGACTGGTCCTTTCACCTTCAAAATGGAACAAATGGACCTTTTCCTTTTTCTTCTAGCCATCAAACAGTAAGTATTAACTCAGCTTTCATTCATTAATTTATTAGTTAGTTAAGGTTACATTCAGTAACTACCAAAGTGCTTAGCATAGAGAAGGTACTCAATAAATTGAAGGTAGAATTATCATATGCAAGGAACTGCAATAAGTGCTAGAAGACAAAGATGAATTAGTCAACATCCTTGACATTGGAGTGCTTCAGTCAGGTTAGAGGGAAGGACAATTAAAATGCATAGATTCCTACAATATATTATGAATCAAATTCCTACTTAGAAGAGCAGCTCAAATATAAGAGGCCTGGGCTTGGTAATTATTATAACAATATCTTCTATTTGAGGAGTCAGTTCAAACACAGTGATGATGATGTATTATGACCAAGGTGTAAGGAAGAACACTGGGAAGCAAAAACGGTCTGATTCATATTCATGCCTCAAAGCCCTTCTAGAAAAGTCACATCGAGTAGAGAGAGAAGATTGTATATTCACAAAAATCACATACAAGAATATTCCTTTAAATTTTGAGTCAAAAATAATAAGATTTTATTTTTTCAAATAGAAATATGTGTTTAGACCCAAAATTTGCCACCTCACAAAAAAACTCAAAATGGTAATAAAGGATGATTTAGAATTAGCAAAGTAATGAAAACAAATGTAAATGACTAGCAGAATATTTCTCTTATAAAATTCTAATTGCAATGCATTTAGGATGAGGCACATTTCCTCCACTTGGGCATAAGGACAACCACTCTCTATCATTAAAAGAAGATTTTTTTAGGCAGTCTCATTATGTTGCCCAGGCTGGCCTGGAACTCCTGGGCTCAAGTTTTTCTCCCATCTCAGCCTCCTGAGCAGCTGGGACTATGGGTGACCATCAATTTTTTTTTCTCCTTTTTTTTTTTTTTTTTTTTTTGAGACAGGATTTCACTCTATCACCCAGGCTAAAGTGAAGTGGTACAATTTCAGCTCACTGCAACTTCTGCCTCCTGGGTTCAAGAGATTCTCTCCCGCCTCATCCTCCCAAGTAACTGGGATTACAGGTGCCCGCCACCATGCCTGGCTGTTGTATTTTTCATAGAGGTGAGTTTTTGCCATGTTGGCCAGGCTGCTCTTGAACTTCTGACCTCAGGTGATCTACCCATCTCCACCTCCCAAAGTGCTGGGATTATAGGAATGAGCCACCAAATCTGGCCAGGTGTACATCATTTTTACCTGGCGATCTTGTGATATATTTGTGATATATTTATGACCCACAAGGGATTATGTGAACCTGAGAATAATGTTATATAACTATTTGAAAATTTTAACATATCGTCAATATAGTTTATTATACCTATCATGTGATAATTGTGCCATTTCAGTGCCATGAACCCGGTACTTGAGAGATAATTCAAGAATAGATTTATTTTTTAAGAAATCTTCAGTTTATAGAATCTCAGGAACAGAGATAACAAACAGACATGTGTATTAAAGTGGTATTTAACATTAATAAAATTTTTTCAGGTTGGGAACAAAGGAAATTTAACTTTTTTAAGGTTAGAAGAAGTATTTCCACATAAATGTCCTAAGTAATAACATTTAAAAATATAATATTTAAATCTATTATCCTGACTTTCCTAAAGATTTTGAATTTTTGTTTTATCAGGATTAAAATTTAAAATTTTTGAAATTAATTTAGCTTTATTAATTTTTGAAAAAAAACTAGAAATTAATAAAGCCAGTACCACTATACTGATGATAAGCACATGATCTTTTAAAGAGCATAGAGCTATTTCTTTAACATGAGTACTTAGGAGAAAATAAATGACTATTTTATGAAACTGCATTTAAAAAAAAATTAGGAACACAGGTATATCAGATAATTTAGGATTGTTCACATAATCTCTCCATTTTCCTACACATAGATATCCATGTATAAAATGTTTAATAATTTCATTATTCAATTAATAAAACATGCAACAATGTATTATAATAAAAGAGAAATTAAGTATACTCTGGTTTTCTTAGAGAAAAATACATTTTCCCATGGAAATTTTTCAAATCCTTCTAAAGTGTCACTTATAGCAGAAGACAACAGGAATATGATATTCACCACTTTGGAAAGAATAAAAAATCTATATTAATCAAAGTCATTATTCACATTATGACACTTTCAAGTTCCACCTTGATTTTCAAGTAAAGATTGAATAATTCTCAGCAAACTGACACAAGAGCAGAAAATCAAACACCGCATGTTCTCACTCTTAGGCAGGTGTTGAGCAATGAGAACACATGGACACAGGGAGGGGAGCACTATACATTGGGGTCCGTTGGGGGGAAATGGGGGAGAGATGGGGGGTGAGGAGGTGGGAAGAGATAGCATGGGGAGAAATGACAGATAGAGGTGAGGGGAAGGAAGGCAGCAAACCACACTGCCATGTGTGTACCTATGCAACAATCTTGCATGTTCTTCACATGTACCCCAAAATCTAAAATGCAATAAAAAAATAAAAAAATAAAAAATAAAAAAATGACACTCAAAAAAAAAAAGGATTAAATAATTCTCAAGTAGAGAAATTTCACAAAATGTCTGATGATATGCCATAAGATGAGAGGGTGGCAATATCTTTTCTGCTCCTTCTCTGCCCCCTCCTCATATACACAGGTACAAAGTAAGGAAAAGGGAGAGAAGAGTATATGAATAAAGTGGGGGGAGGATAGAAAGATGAAGCTGACTCGATTTTCTCCAAAACAAAGTATTAACATAACCAACAAGTTACCCATTAAATAAATAAAAATCATTCACCCAGAAAACTTCTGATCAGCTGTTTTATATCATAAAACAAATATTAAATGAATGGCATGAAAATGACATGGAAAAAATGTTTCTTATCATTCTATTCAAAAAATTTTAAGATGGTCAATGTAAGAAAACAACTATGCTAGAAAAAAAATTAGCCGTGCAAGTATCTAAATACATACATATGAAAACATTAGTATATATTATATCTCATATTCAAGATTTAGGGGAATATCTTGCACAAGACTCAGTAAGCTTACCCAAGTAAAGTAAAGAGATGCAGACCTTCCGCTTTTTCACCACCTACTATTAACAATGTCTCCAAAATATAGAGTCAAGTTCTGGCACCTTCCAAAACAAAGAAAAAAATAATTCTCTTCCCACACTTGATTAAAATTCACACTGTTATAGGAACCATAAACAATCAGCCTTATATTCATGGCATTAATGCATTGTATATACTTTTCTAAAAATTAAGAAGCAGAATTGTCAAAATCTGAAACTAGTTAATGTATTTTTAACATCTGAGAAAATGTTTAGCTAATCCTTCCTCCTTAGTGAGCCTAAGGAGTTTTTCTCAAGAAACTCAAGTCAGTTGTTACTCAAGGACTTTTGCCAATGGTTCATTTCCAACTTCCTGCCAGAGAGAGGGGCACTTTCACATCAGTGAAAACACAGGCTTAGCTCCTTGGGAGCCAGGACCTTGTTTGCCTTGCTAATTGTTGTAACTGTAATTTCTACAATGGTGTCTGGAACAGAATTATTTAATAAATATTCATAAAGATTTAATGAATATAATAAAAATTCCTAGGTACATGGTATTTATGGTGAGGATCCTGTAAAATAAGTAGCCCCATTATTGCTGGTACCAGGGTGAGGGACATTTTCTCAACAAAGATAAAATTTATTCCATCTCTTTAGAGAATGATGAAAAAGTACTTACTTGCATAGCCAGATCAGTCCAGCAAAACTCATGTCAACAGCAACCTTGACCACCATCCTAAAGTAATTACCTCCACCACTGGTATGTCCATCTCCCCATGCATTCATTTATATATGGCCTGTGAATTCTTGTATCTCAGCCAGATTTCCACTGTCTGCCTCCTTCCCAACCTTTTTTCTTTGTTCTCTGATACTACTATCTTCAAAAATATATTCTGTAGAACACTAGTCTATGTATATACTGTTTCTTCCTCTTTTCATAAAAGAATTATAGCTTTTTTTCTGAGGGATTATTTTCCTATCAACCCTCTAAATTGGACTCCACTCATTCTTATAGATCCCATTAATTTGAGGCTTAAAGTGGTCTTAGCATGCCCCTGAATCCTCAGTGAAGTTTCCAGATCACTGATGCTCCAACAACATTGGATAAAACCTCCTTTGAAATTCATCTCAATCTAATAAATGAGATCTTTATCTTATCATTTTCATCTGAAAATTGCATGGCTTCTCATTCTTCAAATACTTCTTTTCTAACTTAAATCTTGCCATCATTCTAATGTCTTTTGATAACACAAAATAACACGTCCACATTTTCAGCTATTTACTCCATTCACTTTTGTAACACTAACATGAGTTATATTTTAGCCATCCATGCCCATTCAGTCATCTTCCAGAAGGACGTATGAAATCCTGAAACTAGCATCCATTCTTACAACTCTCACCTTATCTATTTGTTCTTTAAGCATACTGAAATCTTTAGTTCCTTTACCTCTTTGCATTTCCCTATTAATTCCATTTAGTTTTCGCCTCCTTCCCTAAATAGCTCAGACCTTGTCACACTGTTTCAGCCAACTATTTCTTTGCCAATACTCTCAAATCCTTTGCCTCATTATGATCTATAGGCCCAGCCAGGTAAAATTCCAGCTCTACAGTAATACATTCAATATTTCAAAAACTGATATGTTCAACACTGATTTCATCATCTTCTTCCCAAAATTGCTTTTGGCTATACTACCTGTTTTAATAAAGAACTCCAAGGGGCTCAGTTCCAGAAATCTAAAAATTATTTTTAATGTTTCCTCTCTTTAATTCTATAGCCAATCAGTTACCAAGTGTTAGTAGTTCTAAATGTGTTGCTATTCATGGTAGATGTCTTCTTAGTTTGCAAGTCATAAAAACATGTGTTTGGGTGATGAAACAAATGCCTCCATTTACATGGTATAAAAGAAGGATATTGATATTGGGAAAAAATCTAGTTTTTTATCAATAATAAGAGGAGAGAGGTTTCAATCTTCTCCTATTAACTGTACAGCCAAGAGAATAACTTAAATAAGCAGAAATATAAGAGAAAGGCCTTGAAGGAGAAAGCAGGGCTAAGGAAGATTATCACTGTTATGGAACTTGGGGGGTTCATAGTTTGTACAAGGTTCTCTATAGAGAATAAAGACCAATGAATTATTTGTAAGTTATCTGGTATTCAGTTGAAAGTTGCTTATTTTTCATTTTTCTATCTATCCTCTGGTCTTTTCTAACCTTTAGTTAAAAATATATTATGAACTGCAGCCCTTTGTTGAAGTCATTTGTTGCCATATTATGTAAAATTTACTTTATTTCCATAGAAAATATCTAAAATGTAAGCTTACACAATCCAAATTCAACAGAAGGTAAATAAAATTTTACAAAAAGTATATTCAGTTAAACAGTGAAGCAAAACATTTACAGTGACTATGAAGAATTACATTGTGCTTACACCTAACTATAGAGTCCATTTAAAATGTTTCAATGATGACACCATAAAATATAATTTTCTATAAATATAAAATGTGATGTCAGGAAAGATCATGATTCTCTGATCAAATAGGATAAGAATGAAATCAGCAAACAAAAAACTAAGTGTTTTTTTTTTTTTTTTTTTTTTTTTTTTGAGACGGAGTTTCGCTCTTGTTAACCCAGGCTGGAGTGCAATGGCACGATCTTGGCTCACCGCAACCTCCGCCTCCTGGGTTCAGGCAATTCTCCTGCCTCAGCCTCCTGAGTAGCTGGGATTACAGGCACACGCCACCATGCCCAGCTAATTTTTTGTATTTTTAGTAGAGACGGGGTTTCACCATGTTGACCAGGCTGGTCTCGATCTCTTGACCTCGTGATCCACCCGCCTCGGCCTCCCAAAGTGCTGGGATTACAGGCTTGAGCCACCGCGCCCGGCCCAAAACTAAGTGTTTTTAAAGAAATGCTGTGTCATTTTCTCTGTCTCATAAGACAGTCAATACTTTTAATGAGCATAAAAGTCAAAGTATCATTGTGTTCAGTATCCTGAATGCTACAGAATAGTATAGGCTAATATTATAATCCTGAGGCAACAATTCACACATCATATAAAAAGGGGTATTTAAGGACAAAGATTAGTAACTATCTTTTTACCGATCGAACAGAGGAAATTTGGGTATTAATAAATAATGCTTAAAAAAATTTGGGAAGAATGTTATTCTGTTCAATATTTATTTTGGTTAATTTGGATATGATTTTCCCCAGGCAGCAACCACAAAGAAGTAGAATAATAATTTTTGAACAATTCAACATTAATATATATTTAATAATATCTGCTTATGAGCTATAGGATCCTTGGGGTCCTAGGGTAAGCGAGAGCTAGTCTGATTTGCAGAAACATAAACAAGTTTATCAACATGAAGATGATGTCCCCCAATGTCACAGGAGAGAGCAATGAAATATTGCAAGCACAGATTGTAGCAGGAAATAATCACAAAACATCTGATTACTTTCTGAAACAATCCCAAGATGACACTGCATGTATTTCTCATCTTGGTACCATGAATTTTCTTAACTCTAGCAACACAGTGAAATTAAAAATATATATATTAAATAAATCACAAAATATAACCTAAACATATCTAATTGGTACTTATTTTAAAAATAAAAATAAGCATCGTATGTCAGAAAAATATGAAGACAAAAATTTGATACGCAGACGTTAAAAATAGCAAGCTGGTCAGTACATGTTTGCAAATTCTTTACATCTTAAGCTTTTTAAATTCCAAATATGAAGATTAGCTCAAACACGGGCTATAGAAATGCTTCCCAACATGTGTTTGAAATAGCTTACCCTAATGAATGGATAGAAATTATTTGCAACTACCTTGTACTATTAATTTTAAGGGTTCATTATGCTTATAGATTTTTGGAAAAGTTGTCTTCTTGAACAATTTTAATACCCCCAATGAAAGGACACATAATATTTTATAAATATAAATTTGATTAAAGAAAATAAGCACACATGATTCATGAATGATTACTGTTCAAAAAACATACTTTAACTATTTGAAATACACTCTGAATAGTGTAAAGTAATATTTCATAAACTTTCTCTTAATTATTCTAAATTCTGACATAGGAGGAGCTCTGATTAATTAAATGTTTGCATATTAAACTATTATTCCAGATCAATAATAGACTATGCCTGTTTTGGTATGTTAGAGGGATGGTTATCAAGTAAGTATAAAAATATCTGTCCTTTACTCTTAGGTGTTCTGTGTCATCAGTCCATTTCTCTTCACTGCTGCCCCATATAACTAGCAAGCAGTTTATTATTACTTTCAAACATACCCAGAACTCTTCTGAGAGTAGGTATCATCAGTTTTCTCCATTTGCCTTACAATTGAGTGATGTTTGACTATTCTAGACAAATGCCCACTTAGCCTGTTTAGCTGGGGCTGAGCTAGTTATGAAACAGGTTTAGTACAAATAACGACAGTCCCAGTCACAGATGGAGAATAGGATACATATGTCATTTTTGTGACTAATAATTTAAAATCATTAAGGAGGCTTAATACTTATTTCTTTCAATATATGAAGATATACTTCAAAGTAGGAAGTACAGTATACTTGTCTGGTAGTGTAACAGTTTTTTGATTTCTCATTTGTTTTCTATCCTAAATGAGTTGCAGCAAAGCAGCAGTACTCAAGGGACATTCATGCATAAGAGTTTGAAATACTAAAGTGGAGTAAAACTGCATACAATATCTGGGTACCCTAAAATGATTTTGATTCATTAGGTTCAAGAAGAAGACATAGAATATGTATTTCTCAATATTTTTTGATAATTTGGTGGGAGCCAGAACTTGTGTTTTGGAATCTTTACAGACATGCAAGATGCTCTGCCTTTCAGAGTATTACTTTTGCTTTGCAATAAACTTTTTTGCTTACTCTTACTTCGGACTCACAAATTTGTTTGTGTGGCAAAGTCAGGAACCTGAACTGGCCCACCTACAACATTGGTTTCTTGGCTTGTTAGTTTATTTAGTTTAGTTTTTACTATCCAGTAGCATACAAGTCAAGATGAAGTTTTTGAGGTAAAAAGAGGTAAACTTTGTATACTATATAACTTCTGTGTTTATCCTTGCATCTGTTACAGAAGTTATTTTCCTGTCAACTTTGAGATAAATCAGTGTTTCACTTTCCAGGTGATTAGAGTCTGAAAATGTCTCAGGCTTTGAGGAGAGTTACTGAAAAGAGTGATATTTCTATGTCATGTATAATCCTCTCCCCAAATAATGTACACTGGTCAGCAGATGAAATCTACAAGAATGTAATTGGTTGTCTACCTATTCATGGACATTTTAAACAACTTTTGACACTGCAACTCTGGATTTCTGGTATAATAATTTTATAAATGTCACAACACGATTTTTCAAGAAAATTCATTTGCTAAAAAAATTCCAAAACAGTGGTTTAACTGAACGCTTTAAAGGTAATTCAAAAGAGTAATATGAATCAATGCTAGAAAATTTTAAAGCATTATTTCCTCTTCTTCATTTTACATGAATTTTATTTTTAAATGAGTTTCAGGGATGGGGTTTAGAATGTTGAAGAAAAGGGATAAAAGGATTCATATCATTTATATAAAATTCCTTATATGAAAACAATAACATTTTTCTTCTGTATTTTACCATTGTTTTAAAACTATAAAATAAACACATGATAACTGTATTATGTTGCCCACCAAAGTATTATACTTTCTTTTATTGTGGGTCATCTCTTTATTTAGTTTTCATTTGATAATACTTATTATTTACCTTGTACTAATATTGGATTTAAATACAAACAAGATACAATGGCTGCTATCAAGGTACTCAGTTTTTAATGCTAGACACAACAATTACATGTAAGAATACAAATTCTACAGAAGTTTAGAAGTATGTTCTGTGGTCAAAGGAATGTACTAATTATCATGGCAAGAGAAGCGGAGAAATATAAATAAATTCACAAAGGAAAAACTGTATGACTTGACACTTGAAGTGACTAATATAGCTTATAGTAAGAAGTATGAGTTCAAATACAATCTTTACTACCTGATAATGGTATATCCATGAACAAAGTATTTATCCAAATTAGTCTGAATAATAACATTTATGGTGGTTTTGAAGATTAATAAATAATAACATTTATGGTGGTTTTGAAGATTAGATAATAACATTTATGGAAAGGGCTTAATAGAATTAAGAAATTAAGAATTAAGAAATTAAGAGAATTTTAAATTATAAATTTTAAATTAAGAGAAGATTAAATAATAACATTTATGGTGGTTTTGAAGATTAATAAATAATATTTATGGTGGTTTTGAAGATTAATAACATTAATGGAAAGGGCTAAACAGAATTAAGAAATTAAGAGAATTTCATAAATCTTGTGTTTTAACATGAGTAGGAATTTTCCAAGAGAACCAAATTAAGACAAAGGAATCCACATGGTAGAAATTGTAAAGAGAAAATGAAAAGGCTTGGTTGGATCAAGCATATACTTTGGTAGAGATCACAATTTGAGAAAAAGCAATGGCAATAAATTTGAAATGTCAAGTTAGGATTAAATGGTTAAAAATCTTATAAGCTTGGCAAAGGGTAAGAATTTAGTGAGAAAAAAAAAACTGAATCAGATCTGTGCTTTAAATACAATAAGAAGAGGTAATTTTACTGAAGAGATGAATTTCTGTAAGGAGGCACTTGTAAGTATCCTGAAATGATGGGAGGTATATAAAAGGTTGAAATAATAGGTTTTTATGACCAATTAAATATGAGAAATAAGATAGAATCAGGATTGCTCTCACCTCTGAAGTTTGTGTGCAGGCAACTCTTTAGACTCATTTAAATGAGTTGGAGAAAGAGAAAATAAAATCATTTAGTGGAAGGTGTTATTTATAAATACAGACACATATGTATATCTAATATATGTATATATAACTAGATCTTTATAGATATATGCATATATACACAAGAGAGAGCTTTATCTATCTGTGTTAGTCCATTTTGTGTTGCTATAAAGGAATAACTGAGAATAGATAATTTATAAATAAAAGAAATGTATTTGGCTCACAGTTCTGCAGGCCTTAGAAGAAGTATGCTACTGTACTGTATGTGCTCAGCTTCACGGTGAGCTTTCCTCCAAGGCAGAAGGCAAGGGGAGCTTGTGCATCATGTGGCAAGGAGGGGGGTGCCACACTTTTTTAAACAATCAGCTCATATGTAAACTAATAGAGTAATACTCATTCATTACCTTTGGGAGGGCAACAAGCCCCCATGACCCAAACACCTCCCACCAGGCACCACCTGAACACATTTCAACATGCAACTTGGAGGGGACAAATATCCAAACGAATATTTTCTATTTATCGACCTTTGTGTGGAAAAAGGCCTGCATTGGATGCATGTAGAAATGGGTAATTGACTCCTGAAAATGCAGAATGGGAGCTCAGATGCACCCTCAGATGAGATGATATAAAATTGGAAAGATAGGTAGCAAAGGAAATTGTAGGAGTGAAATTATGCAGGGAGAAAGAATAAAGAAGAGAGGCTAGGATGAAGAGTATAACTCAAGGAAACTTCAGTGTTAAAAAAATGAAACAAGAAGGAAATAAAATACAGGAGGAGAGCAAGAGGAGCAACTTGGATGCCATAGAAGCCATGGAAGCCAGAGGAGATGAGGGGTTTAAGGTCCAAGACTGGAGATTACTGAAGGAAAATGCCAGTTAGGAGGCAGGACTAGCTTTCAGCCCCCACTCGGACACAGCAGTGTGTGGAGATCCACATTGTGAACTTATAAATATACACACACATATGTACCTAATATATGTATATATAACTATGTCTTTACATTTATATACACACACATATATGTACACACACACACAGAGCTCTATCTATCTATCTATCTATCTATCTATCTATCTATCTATTTGCGTTAGTCAATCCACAGCCTTTTGAAGGAGTTGGATTTATGCTACAGACTCGATGGTACAGCTGAGGAACTCTGAAGGCAAAATATATCTCTTGGGAGCTTTATGGCCACCACCCATGTCTGATCATCTCTATACTATTGCAGCTGATGCATTCTTGAAAGCGCCACCTCCTGGCTGAAGGCCAAGTAATACAAAACCAGCACACTTCAAAAAAATACTATCAAGGACCCTCAAAGAGTGTACTTCACTCCCCTGTTACCTCCATCAGATCAGGTGCTGGTATCCATGGTTGAGAAATGTGAAGACACATCACAACACAGGACTCCTTGCAGACACTCTCCAGTGCCAACCCAGAGCCCAGCATTTCCACTGGGTGCCTAGATCCAGAAGAGAGGTAACAACCACTGTAGTTGGCTCTCTGGAAGCCCCATTCCTAGGGGATAAGGGAGAGAGCTACTCAAGGGAGCACCCTGTGGGACAGAGGAATCTAATCAGCATCCCTTGCATTGAAGATATTCCCTCTGACATAGTCTACCCAAATGAGAAGGAACCAGAAAAGCAATTCTGGTAATATGACAAAACAAGTTTCTATAACACCCCCAAAAGATCTCTTTAGCTCACTAGCAATGGATCCAAACCAAGACAAAATCTCTTAATTTCAAGAAAAATAATTCTGAAAATCAACTATTAAGCAGTTCAAAGAGACATCAGAGAAAGGCAATGAACAACCTAAAGAAATTTAAAAAATAAAAGATGATACAGGATATAGATGGAAAAACCTCCAGTGAAATAAATAGCATAAATCAAAAACAATAAAATCTTCTGGAAATGAACAGAGAATTGCAAAATGCACTGAAAATTGTCAGCAATAGAATCAAACAAGTAGAAGAAAGATCTTCAGAATTCAAAGACAGGCTTTTGAATTAACTCAATTCAACAAAGAATTAAAAAACAATGAACAAAATCTCCAAAAAGTTTGTAATTATGTTAAATGACCAAACCTAAGAATAACTGGTGTTCCCAAGGGAGATGAGAATCTAAATGTCTGGAAAGCATATTTGAGGGAATAATCAAGGGAAACTTCCCCAGCCTTGCTTTAGATCTAGACATCCAAATACAAGAAGTTCAAAGAACATGCGGGAAATTCATTGCAAAAAGATCACCACGTAGGCACATAGTCATCAGGTTATATAAAATCAAGACGAAGGAGAGAATCTTAAGAGCTTTGAGATAAAAGTACCAGGTAACCTGTAAAGGAAAACCTATCAGATTAACAGATTTGTCAGCAGAAATCTTACAAGCTAGAAAGGATTGGGGTCCTATCTTTAGACTCCTTAAACAAAACAATTATCAGCCAAGAATTTTGTATCCAGTGAAACTAAGCTTTACAAATGAAGGAAAGGTAATCTTTTTCAGACAAACAAATGCTGAGAGAATTTGCCACTACCAAGCCAGCACTACAAGAGCTGCAAAGAGGAGCTCTAAATCCTGCAAAAAATCCTCAAAATGTTGCAGGATTTTTTGCTCCTTAGTTCAGCTAAAATTCATGTTCTAGTCACAAGACAAAAAAAATTGGGCACATAGACACATGGAAAGGTGAGGAGAGTGGAATTCATTAAAAGAAAACTCTCAGTGCATTTAAAAAAAAAAGAAGAAGAAGACAAGGAAGAGTAGGAGCTCCTGCCAATAGGCTCCCACCTCACATATTGAATACCAAGCCAGCACACAGCAGCTGAAGAGGCCAGGATCCCCTCCCATGCACAAAGCACAAATTCCCAGTGGCTCTACTCCATTCTCCCCATGCCTAGGCAGGCCCTTAGTCTGAGCCACTCCATATTGATATTTATTTTCCTTACTCCACATGTGTTAAGGGATGAAAGTTTTCACTGTGGCATTGTTTAGCCAAACCCCCTGTGCATAGTGGCCTGGGTGGCATTTGGCTGTCTCCTGTCTCTTAAAAATATACCAAAATAGAATCTCTTTAAAACATAAGTCTCCCTGGTTTATATGTGCCACATTTTCTTTATCCAGTCTATCATTGATGGTACACAGCCATAAAAAAACGATGAGTTTGAGTCCTTCATAGGAACATGGATAAATCTGGAAACCATCATTCTCAGCAAGCTGACACAAGAACAGAAAACCAAACACCGAATGTTATCACTCATAAGCAGGTGTTGAACAATTAGAACACATGGAAACAGGGAGGGGACCATCACACACTGCAGTCAGTTGGGGAGGACTAGGGGAGAAACAGTGGGGGGTGGAGAAGGTGGGGAGGGATGACAAGGGGAGAAATGCCAGATATAGGTGATGGGGGAATGAAGGCAGCAAATCACCTGCACATGTATGTACCCATGCAACAACCCTGCATGATCTGCACATGTACCCCAGAACCTAAAGTACAATAAACAATAAAAATAAAAATAAGTCTCACCGGACCTATAAAACAGCAAAACAATGAAAACTCCAAGGCATTCAGGCAACAAATAGCATGATGAATGAATAGTATGTCACATCTCAATACTAACATTGAATGTAAATGCCATAAATATTCCACTTAAAAGATATGAAATAGCATAATGGATAGGAATTCACCAACCAAGTATTTACCATCTTCAAGAGACTCACCTGATACATAAGGACTCACATAAATTTAAGGTAAATGCGTGGAAAAAGATACTCCATGCAAATGGACACCAAAAGTGAACAGAATTAGCTATTCTTATATTAGAAAAAAAAAAAAAAACTTTAAAGCAACAGTAGTTAAAAAAAAGACAGACAGACATTATATAATGATATAAGCACTAGTCAAATAGGAAAATATCACAATCCTAAATATATATGCACCTAACACTGGTCCTCCCATATTTATAAAATAGTTACTACTAGACCTAAGACATGAGATAGATAGCAACACAATAATAGCAGGGACTTAAATATTCCACTGACAGCACTAGTCAGGCTATCAAGAAAGAAAATCAACAAAGAAACAATGGGTTTAAACTATACTATAGAATAAATTGACCTCACAGATATTTGCAGAACAATCTACCCAACAACTTCACAACATACATTCTATTAATCAGCACATGAAACATTCTCCAAGACAAACAATATCATAGATCATAAAACAAGTCTCAATAAATTTAAGAAAAACAAATTATAGCACATCCTTTCAGGCCATAGTGAAATAAAATTGGAAATCAACTTTAAAAAGAACCCACAAAATGATGCAATTACATGGAAATTAAATAACTTGTTCCTGAATGATCATTGGGCCAACAATGAATTCAAGATGTAAATTACAAAATTCTTTGAACTGAATGATAATAATGACACAACCTATCCAAACCTCTGGAATACAGCAAAAGCACCACTAAGAAGAAAGTTCATTGCATTAAATGACTATATCAGAAAGTCTAAAGGGGCACAAATGATCTAAGGTCATATCTCAAGGAACTAGCGAAACAAGAACAAACCAAACCCAAACCCAGCAGAAAAAAGAAATAACCAGGATCAGAGCACAACTAAGTAAAATTGAAACAAACAAACAAACAAAATAATACAAAAGATAAAACAAAAAGCTGGTTCTTTGAAAAGATAAATAAAATTGACAGACTATTAGCAAGATTAACCAAGAAAAGAAGAAGACCCAAATAAGCTCAATTAGAAATAAAACAGGAGATATTACAACCCATACCATGGAAATACAAAAGATTATTCAAGACTACTATGCATACCTTTATGTACATAAGCTAGAAAACCTAGAGGAGATGAATAAATTTCTGGAAATATACAACCCTCCCAGATTAAACCAGGAAGAAATAGAAACTCTGAACAGACCAATAACAAGCAGCAAGATTGAAAGGTAATTAAAAAGTTACCAACAACAACAAAAAGTCCAGGACAAGATTGATTTACAGCTGAATTCTATCAGACATTCAAAGAAGAATTAATAGCAATCGTATAGACACTATTCCAAAAGATAGAGAAAGAGGAAATCCTCCCTATATCATTCCATGAAACCAGTATCACCCTAACACCAGAACCAGGAAATAACAACAAAAAAAGAAAACTATAGACTAATATCCTTTATGAATATAAATGTAAAAATTCTCAACAAAATACTAGCAAACTGAGTCCAACAGCATATCAAGAAGATAATCCATCATGTTCAAGTGAGTTTCATACCCAGGATGCAGGGATGGTTTAATATCCACATGTCAACACATATGATGCACCACATAAACAGAATTAAAAACAAAAATCACATGATCCTATCAATAGATGCAGAAAAAGCATTAACAAAAGCCAACATCCCTTTATTATTAAAATTCTCGGTAAAATTGCATGGAAGGGACATAGTATAAATCAATAAAAGCTATCTATGAAAAGCACACAGCCAACATTATATTGAATAGGGGATAGATGAAAGCAACAAGAAAAGATGCCCACTCTCACCACTTCTATTCAACATTGTACTGGAAGTCCTAACCAGAGCAATCAGACAAGACAAAGAAAGAATCAGTAAAGAGGAAGTCAAACTGTTGCTGTTTACTGATGACACGATTTCATGCCTAGAAAATCCTAAAGACTCATCCAAAAGAAGCTCTTAGAATTGGCAAATAAATTCAGCAAAGTTTCAGGATACAAAATTAATGTACACAAATTAGTTGATCTGATATACACCAGTAGCAACCAAGCTGAGAATCAAATCAAGAAATCAATTCTTTTTACAATAATTGCAAAAATTAAATAAAATACTTAGGAATATACTTAACCAAGGAGGTGAAACATCTCTACAAATAAAACTACAAAACATTGCTGAAAGAAATCACAGAGGGCATAATCAAAAGGAAACACATCCCATGCTTATGGATAGGTAAAATCAGTATCATAAAAATGACCATACTGTCAAAAGAAATCTATACATTTATGCACTTTTCATCAAAATACCACCATCATTCTTCACAAAACTAGAAAAGAAATCCTAAAATCCATATGGAACCAAAACTAAGCCTGCGTAGCCAAAGCAAGACTAAGCAAAAAGGACAAATCTGGCATTCCATTACCTGCTTCAAACTATTAAATATACCATAAAGCCACAGTCATCAACACAGCATGGTAAGATATAAAAACAGGCATATAGATCAATGAACAGAATAGAAAACCCAGAAATAAAGGCAAATCCTTAAAGTAAACTGATCTATGCAAACAAAACCATAAAGTGGGAAAAGGAACACCCTATTCAACAAATGATACTGGGATAACTGGAAAGCCACATACAGAAGAATGAAACTGGATCCTCACCTCTTTATACAAAAATCAATTCCAGATGGATCAAATACTTAAATCTCAGACCTAAAAGGATAAAAATTCTAGAACATAACATTGGAAAAACCTCTGTAGACAATGGCTTAGGCAAGTACTTCATGACCAAGAACCCAAAATCAAATACAACAAAAACAAAGACAAATAGATGGGACTTAATTAAGCTAAAAAACTTATGCACAGCAAAGGAAGTAGTAAGTGGAGCAAACAGACAACTCACAGAGTGGGAGAAAATCTTCACAATCCACATATCTGACAAAGGACTAATATCCAGAATCTACAAGAAACTCAAACAATCAGCAAGAACAAAACAAACAATCTCATCAAAAAGTGGGCTAAAGACATGAATAGACAATTTTGTAAAGAAGATATATAAACGGCCAACAAACATATGAAAAAATGCTCAACATCATTAATAATCAGGGAAACGCAAAGCAAAATCTTAATGTCATACCACCTCTGCTTCTGCAAGAATGGCCATAATCAAAAAATAATAGATGTTGGCATGGATATGGTGAAAAGGTAATACTTTTACACTGTGGGTGAGAATGTAAACTAGTACAAACAGTATGAAAAACAGTATGAAAATTCCTTAAATAACTAAAAGTAGATCTATTATTTGATTCAGCAATCCCACTCCTGGGTATCTACCCAGAAAAAGGAAGTCATTGTATGAAAAAGATGCTTGCACACACGTTTCTAGCAGCACAATTTGCCATTGCAAAAATATGGAACCATCTCAAATGCTCATCAATTAATGAGTGGATAAAGAAAATGTGATATATATATATATATATATATATATATATATATATATATATATATGTGTGTGTGTGTGTGTGTATCACATAGTATAATGTGATATATATATACACATATATATCACATAGTATAATGTGATATATATACACATATATATATATATATATATATATATATATATATATATCACATAATATTTATAAACGTACTATGGAATACTACTCAACCATAAAAAGGAACGAAATAATAGCATTTGCAGCAACCTGGATAGAATTAGAGACCGTTATTCTAAGTGGAGTAGCTCAGGAGTGGAAAACCAAACATTGCATGTACTCACTCATAAATGGGAACTAAGTTATGAGAATGCAAAGGCATAAGAATGATACAATGGACTTTGGAAATTCCAGGGAAAGGGTGGAGGGGGTTGAGGGATAACAAACTACACACAGGGTAAAGTGTACACTGCTTGGGTGATGGGTGCACCAAAACTCAGAAATCACCCCTAACTAAGTTATTCATGTATACAAATACCTGTTCCCCAAAAACCTACTGAAAAAAAAGCTATTAAAATATAGTATAGAAAATATGTAAGCCAGTAACATAGCCATTTATTACTATTATCAAGTATTATGTACCTAATTGAATGTGATGTATCTTTATATGATGGACAGCATAGTAGGTTTGTTCACATCAGCATCAAAACAAACAAGTGAAGAATGTGTTGCACTATGAAGTTCAGACAACTACATCACTAGGCAATAGTAATTTTCAGCTCCATTATAATCTTTTGGAATCATCATTGTATATGCCGTCTGTCATTGGCCAAAATGTCATTATGTGGCGCAAAACTCTACGTCCTTTAAACCTTTAGAGATTTTTTTTTTAAATGTAAAATGCCCCAGACTACCCCAACCTTCCTATAATTAATCTTTAAATTCTGATCTAAAAATTCAATCAACTATAAATAACACAAAGTAGGAAATGACAATAATTTTTGCCAAACAAAATACTGCGTCTTAAAAATAATGATCAATAAACCATATATTAATATATAAAAAAGAATCCAGTACTCTGAAACCTATAGAGGAATTAAATAATACCATGTCTGAAAAGAGGCTATTGTATATGGCAGTTGGTGGCTATTTGCAGTATATTCAGCTTTGGTGACAGGGAACAGGATAAAAATACAATAGGTTCAAGGATAAAGAGGAAGTTGCAGTTTGAGAGCGGGACACCTGAGATTTGAGTATCAAATCCACTACTTACCATCTGAATGACCTTGATATATTAAATGATCCTCTCCAGATTTTAGTTTTAAGGTTAAAGTGATTCTTACTTTAAATACTCATTTGAGACTTGAATAGATAATGCAGCAGAGTGATTAGACTATAATAGATTAATAAATATTATTATTATTGTTATTATCATCCTGGTTTCAATAAATTTTGCTCAAGTCAGTGCCAATGGATATTTGTTTGAGTAAGTGACTGATCATTTTTCATGTTCAGCTCATTTTTTAGCAGAACCTCTGGTTTATGTGTCTATTTCAGTACTTATGTATTTATTGATTCTCATTCACCTATTATTTATTTAGTGACTATCATGCAGCTGAACTTTTTGATATAATAAGGAAGAGATAAGAAATAAAGCATGTCTTTGTCATTGTTAGGGAGGAGAAGTAATTGTACTCTATGTCCCAGATCACTATGAAACAAAAACCAGACCCTGATATCCAGGCTCTCATAGCCTCACCATAAGGTATTGGTGTTCAGCTGAAGATTAACAATTTCAAAGATGCTTATCCACAGACAAGGCCATTCTGTGACCATGGCACATCAAGACAAAAGCAAAACCACTCCGTAATGATGTCTGAACAGAAACAAAACATTCTCCAAATTTCAAAAAATTTCTAACATCCTTCTCTCAGGCTAATTGAGTGACTGCTAACTACTTATCAATTAGGCTGAATTTTGCTCTCGTGTTCACATTCTATGGATAAGATTTACTGAGATGTACCATCATAAAATTGTTTCTGCTCTCTGAAAGCTCTCAGTTCAAAGTGAAACCCCTGATTCATTGGATTGTTCCCCCAAATCACTCAACCAGAGCCTAAGTTCTCCAAGTCCTTTCTCACACCCTCTTACTGAGACACCTCATGGGTGCACCCCAGGTGCATTTTTTCCTCACTGAAATGATTAATAAACCCAACTTGCTCACCTACAGGTATATTTCTTATAGTCTTTGGCTGGAAAGCATTGACAACAAATAGAAGATGATATTGTAGGCATATGGTAACCATGTGTCAGCTTGGTAGAGCTTTTAGATTAGGCATACTGTCCAAGCTAGCTATTTTCTATCAAATCGTTGTTTTTAAGAACATGTGACACACGTTTTAGCATATGTTTGCACTATTTTCACAAAACCTATCTCACTGATGTTTGGTAATAGCTCTTATTGGGTTAAGACTTCACAGTATATTGTTCTTAGTATATTGTTCTCAATGAAGACCTATTACCTTTTGGCAAATTGCAAAGTAAAAAAAGAAAGAAAAAAAAAAACAGGAATTTTCTATTTGCATATTGTCAACCAAGAAAAATGTCCCAGTGAGGAGTGCTGATCTCCTCTTTTCTATTGGGAATAGATCCAAATTAGGATTAGAATCCTAATTTCTATTGAGAATTTGACCCAATAGAAGTGTGTTTAAACCTTAAAGCTGGAGCCAAAAAATTTATCTAGTACACTGACTGGAGAGATGCATCTCTGAATCCTAGCCTATGAAGTCTATCAAATGAAGGTTAATATAAAGAGTAGGCCTGAATGAAGAAAAAAGAAAGAAAAAAAAGAAAACTTCATAGAAGAAAAGACAAACACAACAAATCATATTTTTTCCCTTTCATGTGTTATTCACTTTAAAATTAATGCTTCTTTTTTTTAAATTGCATTTTAAGTTTTGGGTACATGTGAAGAACATGCAAAATTGTTGCATAGGTACACACATAGCAGTGTGATTTGCTGCCTTCCTCCCCATCACCTATATCTGGCATTTCTCCCCATGCTATCTCTCCCCAACTCCCCACCCCCCCACTCTCCCTCCCCTATTTCCCCTTTTCAGACCCCAGCATGTGATATCTAAAATTAATGCTTCTATTTCCTCTGACCTCCATTCCATTTTCCTTTCTCACTTTTCTTTTTCAAACAATATGGAGTTTTGATAGTTTCAGCTAATAAATTTGGTATTCTATCATAACTTTTATTTAACAGGCATCCAAAGAAAGCTCCATTTTAAGACACAAATTGAGTAAAGGTCATGAGGTGTTATCATTATTATGCAGGCAAACTATGTACTTGGAAAGATATTGAAAACTATAAATCACTATTACATTACTTGTTTGACATTGTTAAAAAGAAATTATTGTTTAAAATTATGAAACACTATATTACATCTAAAGTAAAAGTTTTCTATATTTTCCAAATATTGGCTTACAGATACATTTTCAGCATGGTCAAAATAAATGAAAAATTAATTATTACATTCCTGATGGCTGAAACACTTTAGCTACCTTATCAATATGACTTTTGGGCAAATCAACTCAGTGGTTCCATGATTAACATAAATGCTGCATATAGGAAATTTTTGCCTGAACTTGTAGATTGCATTATTAATTCTACATAGATTCTTTATTCTAAAATCAACCTACCAATGTTTTCTCATCT
Organism: Saimiri boliviensis; assembly: GCF_048565385.1. Classification (NCBI taxonomy): domain Eukaryota; kingdom Metazoa; phylum Chordata; class Mammalia; order Primates; family Cebidae; genus Saimiri; species Saimiri boliviensis. The sequence goes on along the minus strand of NC_133453.1, from coordinate 56,024,991 downwards.
CTAACCAAGTATTCAAAATTAATCAACTCTCTGAAGCAGCATGTTTTGTGACACGACACTAATGTGTATGCCATAACCAATCAGGTGAAACATCATTGTAAGGCAGGTATTTCAAAGATGGGACTCTAAAAATTAATGAACAAAGAGGGTAAAACATGTACACTTTCAACCTTTCTTTTTTTCTTTGAAAGATCTAAAGAGGACAGATATGAAACTCAGTTTTCTTCAAAGATACTTATTTAAATTTCAAATTGACTATTTTACATTGCTAAATTTTATATAAAATTAAGTATTGTATAGTCTTGTAATAATGTCTTTAAAAGTTAAAAACAAAAGCCTTTCTGTAATCTTCTTTTATTATTTCAGTTGCCTCTAACCCTTTAATACTTTTTTCTCATTTAATGCACACTTTACCCTATCAATTTCTGCAAACTTGTTACCCCTCAAAGACTTTATATCATTAGAAGCATATAAAAGAATTATGTTACTTCTGTCTTATGAGTTTGTATCTCTTACATTAAAATCTATTGAGATCAATCATCAAGTAATTATTGAACATTATTAAATTACCTGACTTCATACAAAGAACTCAAAATGCACCTGACATCTCAGGTTTGAGGAATATTGTCCATGTCACACCGATCTTTGTATTAGGGTCAGCCTAGTGCCTATAATTATATATTTCTTTCTTATTTTATTTCTGTTCTTCTAAGGAATTCCTTGAAACAGAGAACAATCATTTTGCCATTGACTGAAAGGAGCCAGACACAAAAGAATGTCATATATGATATGACTTCATTTGTGAAAAATTCAAAAACAGGAAGGATTATTCTTTGAAATTGAAAGTCACAATAATGGTTACCCTCTGGAAAGAGAATAGCTGGGAGGGGACATGGGGAAGGCCTCTAGGATCCTACTAGTCTTTTCTATCTTAATTTGTATGGTGGTGGCATGGATGAGTGTATTTGCATAATTTAATTGACCTTCACATGAAAGATTATATGCACTTCACTTTATGAATATTCAAATAAATATGAACAAGTGATTAAAACTCTTATTTTTAATAGGTTGTTATGATTCTTGTTCTTTCCTTTTAAATAAGTCACATATTTACCAACATTTGTTTATTCTCTTTTAAAAATAGATGGTTATCTGATACTCTCCACTTTTTCTATCAGTCCCATCAGTTTGAATAAAAATTTTTCTCTGTTCATTCAAGCTAAAAATAAGTAGTATTCTTTCTGTAAATGTCTAAAACAAAAATGGCTTTAGCAATCACTTTGTTCCTTAACCATCAAATGATATGTTTTAAGATGTGGTTTCTTCTGAGCTAACATAACTTTATCTCCAAATAGAATGTCTCCACAACACTTAGCATAATTTTAAGATCTAGCAGACATTTTGTAAGTATGTATTAAATTAATATATAGTTTTTGTATGTCAGTACTAAACTCTAAATTATGGCCAAATATTTTCATCAAATCATCAAATCTCTCTCAAAGTTGTGTCTTTTTTTTTTTTTTTTGGAAAAGGTAAATAAATAAATGTGTATACACACACACAGAGATCATACACACACACACAAATACATATTAAATAAATATGCAAACATTTTTAGAAGATAAAATACCAATCTCATTATTTTATTGCATTTTAATTTATATGTATAATTATCTACTTTCAGTTAGGATGTAGAAAAACAAAATTCAGTCACAACCACTGAAACAAAAAGTTAATGATACACAAAATGTTATTTTTTGCTTGAAAGCCATCAAAGAATTGTGAGCATAAAAGGATCTAACAAATTCCAGTAAGACAAGTATTCCTTAAGTGAGCAAGAAACAGAAGATACTTCCATATCTGCAGCCAGTTGCTGTGACTAGGGGACAAAATGTCCAAGGAGAAAGCCTGCCAAGGAAAGATAGCTTTTGCTTGGAATGTGAGAGTGGAAGTAGGAGTTTGTGGAGGAGTGTGGGAAGGGGAGATACTACATGCAAGAAATAAGAATGAAAGCTGACTTCTCAGAAGCAATAGAGGCCAGAAGACAGTAAGACAGTTTTAGAATGATAAAAGAAGAAAACTGTCAACCTAGAATTCTATGCACAGTGAAAATTTCCTTCAAAATTAGAGAAATGATATTTACTGGCAAACAAAAACTAACATGCTCTACAAAAACTGCAAGGAAAACTTCTTTACATCTGACAAGAAATAGTGTAAGATGGAAATTTGGGTCCACAGGGAAAAAATGAACACTACAAATGGAAAATATGGAATAAATATATAACTTTGCTTCTTTTATTTAAAAGTATATGTCTATTAGCTATTTGAAGTGAAATATAGTAATAAGGGATTGGTGTGTTTGTAGCAGATATCACAGTAAAATGTATAACAGTGATAACACAAAGAGCAGAAGAAACGTAAGTGGAATTACATTGTTTTAAGGTGATCCCTTATATGGAAAGTAGTATAATATAAAATCAAGATATAATATGAATAAATTACATATGGTATCTATAAAACAACCATAAATCAAATAAGTACTAACAAAAGCAAATAAGTATAGCTGAAGAAACATCAAAATTACTCAATTTTCCCAGTGGAAGATACAAAAGGAGGGACATAAGGAACAAAGAACAGAGAAAACTGATAGCATGTTAGTGCAGATAGAACCCACCATATTAATAACTAGATTATAATTATCAATATATTTGTTAATAAACCAAAATGCCAATTAAAAGTCAAAATTGTCAGACTGGATAAAACAAAAATCACCAACTACATGCTGTCTAGTTCCATAGAAGAGATATATTTAATGTATAAAAAATAAGCAAATTAAAAGTAAAATATAGGAAAAGATATAACCTGAAAAACTATCACAAAAATGTTGGTATGTTATCCTTCTTGAAGAGAAAAAAATTAAATATCTTAACCTTTGTAAATTACTCAACTCTGACATTTTGATGATAAACCATCCATAAATAATATATAAATGGGTGTGACTGCATTAAAACACACAACACACACACACACACACACACACACACACACACACACACACACAAACTGCCAGTCTACAGGGCATACTTTTTCAACATTGAAACTGACTTTATGCTGGGACCATAAAACGAGTTTTTGACCAATTCCAATGGCAAAAACTCATACAAAGTCCATTTTCTTCACAACAGATTAGAAATCAATAACATTAAAACATGTAAAAAATTCCAATTATCTGATTATAAACCACATTTCCAAATAACTCGAGTCAAAGAAGAAAGAGCAAAACCTGACATGTATATTGCCAGAAAAGACCAAAATCCCTCATGAACTAAGATCCAAAAATTGTCAAGAAAATATTAGCAGACTTAAGCAAGATATAAAAGGAAATTATATAATTGATATTAATAAAAATTACGCAAGATCAGTTCACTCTAAATAAATCTAATTGATTCATGACATTAACAGAACAAACTAGTCATCTCAATAGATACAAAAAAATACTTTTTATAAAATTTTAATGTACATTTATAATTAAAAACAAAACTTAGAAAACTAATAATAAAAGGAATAAAAGTCCTTTGTAAGACATAGGATTGACAAATAATTTCTCCCAGTCTTTGAAATGTCTTTTCATTCTCTTTATAACACTTTCTAAAAATAGAAATGTTAAATTTTGATACTGTCTGATTTATCTACCTTTGGTACTGTGTTTAAGAATTATTTACCTAATCCAAGGTCACAAAGGTTTTCTCCTGTGTATTTGATTTATACTAGGTTTTACATAGATGCTCTTTATCAGTCGATTTGAGGAAATTCCCTTCTAGTCTTAATCAGTGGATATGTGTGTGTACCAATACATAGAGCGTCAAGTAACTATTTCCCTATTTTTACTTTAGTCAGCTTTAACAGTTTATTTCAAATAATTTGTCCATTTTATCTTAGTAGTTGAATTTATTGGCATAAAATGTCTAATATTTATTAATTTTTTAATTTTGTAGAATTTTTACGCTATTATTTTACTCAGGATAAATATTGGTAATTTATAATTTCATTATATTTTTTCTCTAATCAGCATTTTCAGAAGCCTATCAATTTCAATGATCTTTTTTTATTTTAGGTTGAGGGGTACATGTGCAGATTTGTTATATAGATCAATTATATATCATGAGGGCTTGGTGGATGAATTATTTCATCATCCAGGTAATACACTTAAGACCCAATAGGTAGTTTGATGGTCTCCAGCTCCACCTACCTTGTGGCAAAGGACAAGATCTACCTTGTTTATTATGGCTTCATAGTGTTCCATGGTGTGTATGTATCACATTTATTTTATTCAAAGATGGGTCTTTAGGTTGATTTCATGTCTTTGCCATTGTGAGTAGTACTGCAATGAACATATGAGTACATGTGTCTTTACAGTAAAATAATTTATATTTATTTGAGCAGATATCCAGTAATGGAATTGCTGGGTGGAATAGTAGTTGCATTTTGTTATTTGAGAAATCTCCAGATTGCCTTCCACAGGTACTGAACTAATTTAAATTCTTCCCAGCAGTTTATAAGTGCTCCTTTTTTTATTTATTTCACAACTCCATCAGCATCTGCTATTTTTTTATTTTTATTTTTATTTTTATTTTTGGCTTTCTAATAATAGCCATTCTGACTTCTATGGGATGGTATCTCAATGTGGTTTTGATTTGCATTTCCCTGCTGATTGGTGATATTGAGCATTTTTTCATATGCTTGTTAGATGTGTAGCTGCATAGCTGCACGTATGCCTTTCGCTTTTTTTTTTTTTTTTTTTTTTTTTTTCCCTTTTTGAGACAGTCTCATTCTGTCACTCAGAATTGTGTCATTCTGGCACAATTCTGACTTACTGCAACCGCCGCCTCCTGGGTTCAAGAGATTCTCCTGCCTCAGCCTCCTGAGTAGTTGGGATTACAGGCGTGCACCACCGCACCTAGCTAACTTTTGCATATTCAGTAGAGACTCGCTTTCACCATGTTGAAATCCTGACCTCGAGTGATCTGACTGTCTCAGCCTCCCAAACTCCTGGGATTACAGGTGTGAGGCACGTCTGGCTCCTTTGCCCAATTTTTAATGGGGTTTTCACTTTTTTATTTATTTGAACTCCTTATAGATGCTGGATATTAGACCTTTGTCAGACGCAAAGTTTGCAAAGCTGGAGACATCAATTTTTTTTTTTTTAAAGCTTTAGATTTAATTAATTTTCTCAATTGTTTTCCTCCTTTTTTTTTTTAATGAGTTCTGCTCAGAAATTTATTTACAAATTTAATTTACTATTCTTTTTAATTTCTTAAGGTAAAAGCTGAGGTAATTGATTTTAACCCTTTCCTATTTTCTAATATAAATATCTCTTGGTATAAATCCATCCCTAAATATTGTTTTAATTATATCAAGCAGATATTATTTCTTTCACTTCAAAATAACGTTCAATTTTTCTTTAATTTTACCTTTGGCTTCTTGGTTACATAAAAGACTATTGTTTAATTTCTTAATATTTGATAGTTTTCCAAAGATATACTTACTGTTATTGATTTCTATTTTAATCCATTGTAATCAGAAAAATACCTTGTATGACTTGAATCTTTACAAGTTAACATTCATTTTTATGGACCCAAACATTGTCTTATTTGATAAATGGTCCATAGATAAAATTTTAAATATATATTTTGCTGTTATTGAGTGGCAATAATTACTAAGTTAATTTATTTGGTTAATTTGTCAATTAGGTTAATCTGGGTGCTAAGATTCAAATTATTTTTATGTTTAACTAAATTTCTATCTACTTGTTCTATCAACCATTGAAAGAGTAGTACTGAAATCTGAACATATATTCATGGATTTTTCGTTATTTTCTTGCAATTCTATCCATTTGGTGTCATGTATTTTGAATCTCTGTTATTAGGTGAGTAAATTTTTAGGATTCTTATGTTCACTTGATGGCTTGGCTCCCATATCATTATGAAATCAAATTATTTCTGTTAACGTTCTTTTCTCTGTGATCTACTTTCTCTAATACTAACATAAATATATTTTAAGTTTTTAATATATTATGCCATTTTCTATCTTTTTACTACTAATCAGTTTGAATATTTTTATTTGAAATTTATTTCTATTAGGCAGCCTCTACTGTATATTCAGTCTGGCAACCTCTGCTTTTTAATTTTTATATTTAGACAATTTCCATTTAATTTATTGATATGGCTAAGTTTATTTCTAACAATTTGCTATATATTTTTTATTTGTCTCACCTGTTTTTGTCACATTTTTCCTTTCTTCCTGGTTTCTTTTACATTAATTTTGATTATACTTATCTCCATAATTAACCTCCACTTATGAGCTAAAACTGGGTTTGTGTATATATTATTTTATTCATTGCTTTAGAGTCAATATTTCTTATCTCGAATGTATCACAGTCTACCTTCAAGTGATATAATGTGACTTCATGTATAAGAACATTAAAATGGTATAGTTTGGTTTTTCATTCCTAATTTGTGTCCTATTGCTGTCTATTCACTATATTCTTACATATTATAAATCTCAATTTTATTTTTACTATTTTTGTCTAAATTACCAATTGTCTTTTAAAGATATTTCTTTAAATATTCTTAAAAGGTGAGTATGCTGCGATAAGTTTAGTTTTTGTTTGTCCAAACAAGTATTGTGCCTTCTTCTTGAAAAGACATCTCTGCTTTTTATAAAATTCTAGGTTGACATGTTTTATTCTTTAAATATTTTAAATTTCATAGACTTCCTATTTGCAGTTTGTTTTCTTAAAATCAATTGTTATGTTTGTCTTTGCTCCATGGTTTACAATATATCTTTTCTTCTGACTGATTTTACAACTCCCTTTTATCACTGGTACATAAGCAATTTAATTAGAATATGTCTTGGTGTAACTTTTTTATGCTCCAACAAATTTGGCAATTTTTTTTTAGTTAAATGCATTTATTTCTATTTTTTAATGTGTAATTACATAGGATGAAAAAACTAGCCTTACACTTAGGTGAAAAAAGCAGAAAATGCTTTTGAGATGAGACAATATTTTACATATTAACTTTTGGTTGTTACCAGCATATGACAAAGTCTTGTTGAACAAGAATAATTGAGGCACAGAAAGGAAAAAAAAATGTTGATCTGCAGGTTATCTTCAATCTAATGGTGGTTATCCTCAATCTAATGTTGGTTAGCCATTCCCATCATATTATCCTCTCATAATATACAACTGCTAACAGCAGCTAGCAACTGAAAAAAAAAAAGGAAAAAATGTATCTGTAGCTCATTACCTGTTTGGCTCATTACCTATAGTACACACTGTTAAGCCCAAATGTTCTCCAACTAGTATATACTATAGAATTATCTGGGGACATTTTTTAAAATGTAGTTTTCTGGCCTTCGCTGCTCAGAGGATTTGAGTTAATATGTCTGGATCTAGTAATTCACACCTCTATCATTATTATCTTAAATGTGCTCTATACTATATAGTGAAAATATATATATGAAAACTGAAGTTTAGAGAAATTTGGCAAATTTTAGCCAGTATTTTCATCCATATTTCTTTCTGTTTCTCTTTTTTCTTCCTTTAATGTACTTCACTTAAACATATATTAGGCTGCCTGAAGTTCTCCCCTTGATCACTGATGTATCATTCATTGTATCTTTTTCAAATATTTTTTAAACTTTATCATTGTAGATAATTTCTGTTTCTATGACTTCAAATCAGTAATTTTTTAAAATATCTAATCTGCCTTAAATCTCATCCAGTGTATTTTGCATCATGCACTTGAAGATTTCATCTCTGGAAGTTTGATTTGGTCTTCCTTTATATCTTATTTATCTCCAGGTAACTTTTCTATGAATTCTAGTAATAAAAATGATTTTATTTATTTATTACTCTCAAATAGTATCAGTTCTAATGCTGTATGTGCTTAGTCAGTTTTGATCAGATGTCAGACATTGTCAATTTTACCTTACCGAGTACTAGAAATTTTGATTTCCAGAAAAAGTATTATTGAGTGTTGTTATAGCACAGAATTAACTTAGAAACTGTTGATTGTATTTCTTTTACCTTTTTTAGGTGGGAGAGAAGTAGCACTCAGTCTAGAGCTAATTATTCTGCACTATTCAAGTTATAATTTGGGTACTCTACCTAAATCCTCATGAGACTTGTTCTCCAGTATGGCTGGTGGGAAGATACACCAGTCTCTGTCCTTTTTGAATGCTGATTACTGTATTTTCTAATCCTTTTGCATAGTACTTTCCCCAGGGGCAAGTAGTTTTCTCATACAAATGCACTGCTAATTAGTACTGAGCTTAGTATTCAGTGGGAACTATCTATTTGCAGATTTCCAAAATTTTCTCTCAACATAGATCTCTCCTCTCTCATCTTATTATTCACAAAATCTTAGCTCCACATCCTCAATTCAGGAACCTCACTGGTTTCTACATGTGTTCACCTCCCTGTACCATGGCCCAGAAAATTTCTCACAGCCAAAACCTGGTGCACCCTTATCTGTTTCTCATCTCTTCAGGATCACTATTCTTCATTGTCTTATACCCAGAATTTGTCTAATTATCATTTCACATACTTTCATTCTTTGGTTGTCTCAGGTAGGAGAATGAAAATGTGACCTGCTATTCCCTGTACTCTGGAAGTATAAGTCCCAATAATTTTTTATGGAGATGTTGATAAACTGATTATACCTAATGCAGATGATGGGGAAATAAATGCAGCAAACCACCATGGCAAGTGTATACCTATATAATAAACCTGCGTGATCTGCACATGTATCCCAGAACTTAAAATATAACCATAAATAAATAAATGTATATAAAAACACAAAGGAACTAAAATACCCAAAACCTTCAGTAAAGAACATATTTGAATGGTTTATATGACATCTTTTCAAGATTTACTTTAAAACTACATGAGTCAAGAGTCAAGACTATTATTCCCATAAAGACAAATAAATAGTAGAACAGAACAGATTATCCAAATACAGACCCACACGTATATGGCCAATTGTTTTTTGACAAACTTAACCCCAAGGTAAGTTAATCAAGAAAAAACTGTAAAGCATCAGATGGCACTCCTGTTGGAATAGAAGGAGTAATTATGTTTGTTGAGAGTTAAAATCTGACTCTGTAGGAAATACGAGATTTTTAATACAGCAAACAGAAAACTCTTCTATTTCCTCTGCTTTAAAATAAGGCAGTAATTCTAAGTTTTCAATATATAAAGCATTGCTGTTTATTGACACCAAAAGCTTTAATTCAACCCAGTGTAACAAGTATTAATTTATTTCCTACTTCTATATGTGAACTAGCCATTTGGTTGCTTACATAATGATACCCATTCTTTGCTTATTCGAAATTATTTTGTACTAATTATGTGTACTCTTCAAAATCACTGCAAATTTAGGACATAACATTTATGTTTGAAAATACGTAGAAAGTTTGTGTTACATTCCTTTTAATAGAGAATTTAGCCCATATAGAAGAGGGTAAATTAATATTAGTTTGATTTTTCACCCACTACTTTTTCCTGCTCTCTGGTGTCCCAACTTCTTACCCTTTAACTTTCCGTATCCTAAGGTTCTCATGCTTTTAATCAAGAATTTAAATCTACTGATGTATGTATTAATTATCAGCAAACCAAAAGTGCTGCCTTCTAAGGGTGACTACATTTTAAGTTAAATGAGTGATTCTTCTCTTGTAGAGTTTAAGATGCCTGCATGTATTTTACTTATCCTTGTTGTATTAGTGCCCAACTCAATATCTACCATTTAATTAATTTTTGATTAAAAAATGAGTTAATGAATGAGGACATTTTTCATGAAGTACAGTGCAGGGTTATCCAAGTGCTGCCAGATAATTTGACTAACATATTCCCTGATATTAATTTTAAAAGGTCACATACATCATAAAGAATTTATAGATTTCAAAGATTCAATGTTCTAATGATAGTAGTATTTGTTAATTTCTATACAGAAGTTACGCTTTTTAGCATCTGATGAAAATGCCAATAATGTCTGCCATTTGCATTTAGTGTAACCTATTTTGTTTCAATTTTAGCTTTTTCTGTCACAAGTATTATTTTAATTTTGTGAGTACATAGTAGGTGCATAGCATGTGAAATAACCACATCATGGAGAATGGGGTATCCATCCCTTCAAGCATTTATTCTTTTAGTTACAAACAATCCAATTGTACATTCAAAATGTATAATTATTATTTACTATAGTTACCCTGTTGTAATATCAAACAATAGGTCTTATTTATTCTATTTTTTTCTATCCATTAGCCATCCCCTCCTCTCCCTCAGGTCCTCCCTACCCTTCCCAGCCTCTGGTAACTATTCTTTTACTCTCTATGTTCATGAGAGCAATTGTTTTGATTTTTAGATTTCACAAATAAGTAAGAACATGTGATGTTTGTCTTTCTCTGCCTGGCTTATTTTACTTAACATAATGGTCTTAAATGCCACATTGCAAAAATTTGAATTAATCTTATGATTATATTCTTAATTTGTCTGTAGTGCTTTCAAACTATAGCACAGATAATATTGTGGATGATTCATAAACACATACAGTTCGATAGTAAAGTAAGTTGGAGATGATCATTAAATAATAAATTTAGTCCAGGTGTGGTGGCTTACGCCTGTAATCCCAGCACTTTGGGAGGCCGAGGTGGGCAGACCATGAGGTTGGGAGTTCAAGACCAGCCTGGCCAACATGATGACACCCTGTCTCTACTAAAAAAATACAAAAATTAGCCAGGCATGGTGGCAGTGCCTGTAACCCCAGCTACTCAGGAGGCTGAGGCAAGAGAATCACTTGAACCCAGGAGGCAGAAGTTGTAGTGAGCTTAGATCCTGCCACTGCACTTCAGCCTGGACAACAGCAGGAGACTCTGTCTCAAAAAATAAAAAAAAAAAAACAACAAATCTTTCTTAAACGTCCACAAATAACATATTAAAATATTTAAGAAATTTTTCAGTAAATTTATTCAAGCTTATAATTCATAATTTGTCATACTTTTTGATCTAAAAATAAAAATGATTACATAACAAACATTTCCCTTACTTAAGTATTGTAGGACTCATATGCTCATCTACATTTTTAGCAGTAAGGCATACTCCAGATAAGCAGGAGCTCTTAAGTGCTGAATAATCCTAGAGGGTCTGAACTGAACATGGGAGTGGGACAGAAATTCCTATGGGTTTTAGGGGTTTTAATCAGCAGAGCTAACTCTGTTTAGAATGATCACCTAGGGACAAATTGAGAATCAAAAAGGAGTTTACTAAAGGCATCAAATGAAAACAATGAGGAAGAGTAACAGAATTTATTCATGTATAAAATAAACATCATTGGTTCTCTCAATAATATTTATCGTAGCCTGTCTTACACTGAATCTTCTACTAGACACCCAAGGACACAATAATAACTGACTCAGACATTAACCATGATCTCATGGAGGTTAAGGTCTTTCCTGATTTAGGAGTTCAAAAAAATAAGTTTATGAGAAAAAGAAAATCTCTATTCAGAGAAAACATGTTTCAAGTCCTAAAAGTGAGAAAGTATTTTTGAGGAATGGAAAAAATTATGGCAGGGTGGAAGTAAAAATTTTCAAAAAGTAAAAGCGAGGCTAGAATTGTGTAATCTCACAATGAAACCTAATCTGGTAGAAAATGTATTATTACACAAAATATATGGCAAACGAATTAATATACTTTATATTTTGTAGTATTTTCATGTCTGTCTCATATACATGTTAAACTGTTCAATTCTCACATGAAGCATTATGATGATTCTGTTGCATGCTCGAAATGAAGTCAAATGGATCATGACAATCAAATGTCACTTTTTATCACCTGAAGAAAATTATATGTACTTGAAGAGTTTTAGATTATTTACTGCTTGTGATAAACCATATTCAGACATTTTCATCACTTAATAACTTTTAAAATCAGGCTCTATTTAGTACAAAAAAAAGAGAAAGGAAATATAAAGAAGGAGAGAGAGAAAGGAAGAGAGGGAGGGAGGGGAATGGTAAAGTGGAAGGAGGAAGGAAGGACAGTTTGTCATAATTCTAGCTTTATTCAAATCTCAGGAAAATCCTTACACATTTAGCCAGGAACAGATACAGAATCACTCTAAAGATATGGAAGATAATTTCAGGTTCACTACCTCTGTAATAAAGCTTTTCAGGTCTAAGTTCAGTTTTTTATCTTTAAATAACTGATGAACTGGTAGCTTTGGATTTTCCTTTTTTTCCTCATGATGATTTACTGCACAATTTTAACAAGCTGTAATTTCGCTCAGTGATGAACAGGCTTGTAGTATGTCAGCTTATGCAAAGCAAATAATCATATTTTAAATTTCATCATCACTATAAACAATAAATATTAGCTCATTCATCATAGAAAAATGTTTATTCTTTTAAAATCTTCAGACCTCCTGGCACAGAGTTGAATTTCACAGACTCCCTTTAAATGCTTGCTGACTTAAGCATTTACAGATAGGTTTTAAAACTGGTCCCAAATTTTCACCCTTCCTTTCATTCTCTCATTTTGCTAGGTAACTTTGTAGTACTTTGCCATATTGATTCTGGGTCTATGTATATGAACTTCTTCAGGCAATGGAATGCTAAATGTACAAGCAGAGGTTTGAAAATGCTTAGACATTTGCTCTGTACCTTTTATGCTCTTGGGTGTTTGCCATGCTTTTGTGCACATGCATAGACAGCCAAAGCAAGTCCTGGCTTATCTCACAAAAACTAAATTTGGGAGTAAAGCTCACCATCCAGTCGCCCTAGCCAAAGACAACTTAGATTAGCCAATAGCCAGCCAACCTCTAAAATTTTGATTAAATTTAAGCTTCATCAACTGAAGGATCTTACCAATCCCCAGCTGAGTCCAGATGTGTAAGCAATCAATGCTTATTGTTCTATTATGACAGGGTTCTGTAGTGGCTTGTCACTCAGCATTATTGTGACAAGCGAACACTCATACAGGTGCAAAGACATTCAGGTGCATTTTTCCCTTATATATAGATAGAAAAAAGTGAAAGCCTTTCTAATAGAAAAGATAAAATCCCTCCCATGTTTTGAATGTTTTATTTGCATTTAAAAGATAGATCTAACTTGATGTCTATATATTAATCTACATTTAGGTTATTTCACGGTGTTTCAACAACATAATACTGAAAAGTGGTAAGAACTGGTTGAAGAACAAAGGAATAACAATATAGAAAAAAAAAAGACTTGGAGATAACCAGGACATATATAGTTTTCCCTAAATAGACTTATGTAAGAAAGATTGTATTCATTTTTTCTGTTGCTCCAGAAAGAAAAATAGGAGCAAATATGTACAGGTGTGTATCCTATGGAGACAGAAGTAACTACAAAAAAGTACTCAATATTTTGAGAACTCTAACAATAAAATATAATCAGAAATTCAGTATACTAAGTTTTTGCCGAAAGTCAGGAATAGCTTAAATAAGCTAGACTTGATTTTGTTTCTTTTAAGATAAGCAATGAGATAGAAATTTCAGAATACAAAGAGGCTAAAGGAGAGTCATCAGCTATGCTCCAAATGCTATTATGCAATGTTCAAATATTACCACCACAATAGTGTCAGCTATAGATTCAAGGAAATTCAGAAGGTTTTTCTTCAAATCAGATATCTGCTTCAAAGAGAAGAGAGCTGTTTTGTTCTTTAAACATTTTTCCCTGCAGCAAAAATGATTGGCAATGATGATGTCCGATTCCAGCTCCATTATCTCTTTTAAGGTGGGTCCAAAGCTAATTAAGAGTAACAATAAAAATCTACCTAGTACAATTTTTTGATACATTTTTCAGTAATGTGCAACTCTTGCAAAGTTCTATTTGTTGCAATAATAGGAAATACGTATTTCTGAGAAAAGTACACACAGATGGTTGTTATTTACTGGATAAAAGGAATTAACAGTCATTCCTTTTTTTTTTTTTTTTTTTTTAGTTTTCAATAAGATTTTTTTAAATTATAATTTTTAAGAGACCACAGGATTATAAAAGATAATTTGATCAGTGGGTTCCTAGAACCATGATTAATGGTTATTGTTAGAAATACTGGAAAACTGAATTCTCATTAGAGTAAGAGATGAGACTTAGATCAAAATTCTAAAATTTGTAGTTAGAGAGGAAGACTAGGTTCCAGTGTCCCTTTAGACAGTAGGGTGATCATAGCTATTAATTACATATGGGAAATTTCAAGATAGCAGAGGAGAGAATTTTGAATATTATCACCATAAAGAAATGAAATGTTGAAGGTGACAGATATGCTAATTACCTTGATTAATCATTACACAATTTATATCCATGACTTGAAACATCACATGATAAATATGGACAGTTATGTCAATTATGAATAAAATGTAAAAGAAAACATAAAAATAGTTTGGAATCAAGTTTATAAGCATCATGTTTTACTTACTAAGGAGTGCTAAAGGGAAAAGTGTCTACTTATTTTATCTATTTACTATAAAAAAAAACCCTGCAAATTTGAATATCTCCTAGATATCAAAGTGAGAATACTTATGATAGAGTCATATTCTGCTTCTATATAAATAGGCCTTAGTCATGGAGATCTAGTTGTAATAAAAAGTATCTTAAAGAGGTATTTATTTACATAGGTGAGTAAGGAAGGAGCTGATTAAGATTGAGATTTGGTGGTAGAAAGAGAGGGAAAACAGATAAATTCCTACTTAAACTACCGTTGGCAGTTCTAATCCTTAGGAAACAGCATTCTGTTCCGAAGAGTGCTTCTAGTATTAACAAAACTAACATTCTGAAAGTTTCCACTTGGTTGTATTCTAATAGGTCAATGATTGATAAGGATATTCAAGTCACTTCTTATGCCATACTTACTTTGCTTTCAAATTTTATAATTATTTGGTAGCATATTAGACATCACAAAAAGGACTAGTGACAGCCTCAGCTATCAATTTTAAGTTCTATTGTGAAATAAGACCACCGTATAAAATGTTAGGAACAGAGAGGTTTTCTTGATATCCTCAAATACCCTGCATGAAGGAAACACAGTAAACTGTCCCAAGGACTATTAAAAGGATATAGACAGTATTGATGGCAAGCCAGTGGCTCAAATGGATCTGAACACCAGGTTAAGGAAAAGCAGTTGAGCATCACTAAGAGTGTAAGAGGACAATGGATATATTGACAAGAGCCACTGTGAGTTGATGCCAATAATTAAAGTCCATGTGGGCTGGACTTTATTATTTATTATTTATTATTTCTCAAGGATGCCACCATAAAATGAGTGTGGACATATTTTTTCATGAAATATCACAATACCACAAAAGCCACAGGAATACACGTTCTACAACAGAAATAAAAAGATGAAGGGGAAAAATCTGAATTTGACTAAACTTAATTCTAAAATATACTGTATTCTCAGTGAAAATCTTTGGAAGTAAAATTTCTGAGAATTTAAAAGCTTCCTTCTGTCAAGGAAAATGGGAGCTGGAAATAAAGATTAAGCTCGGTTTTCAGAAAAATTTAAAAAATATTTTTTGCATTGCTAAGTTTTTGATCTGTAAAATTGTTAAAATATGTTTAAAATTTTATCTTTATTTAAAAATGGTCTGGGAAGTTACATAACCATTTTAAAAAATAAGATGTATTTAGTGTGATACGCACTTAGCATATTGATCAGTAATATGAAAAACAACAAACATTTATTGTTTTCCATTTCTTGATTTGAATAATTTTATTCACAGTCAGCACTATTAAATATAGAGTAGAATATTACAATCACCCCAATTACTTTCTTTTAATTTATCATCCTTTCCTTTTTAATGTTTCTCTCATCTTCTCTATTTGTAGTAAAGAGAGAAGGAAATGAAAAAATGTAAAGGAAAAATAATAAAATGGAAGTTCCAATCACAGGTGAATAAAAGAGATAAATTAAAGGGCTTTCATCACAAAAGGGTTGCTTGTTTCACTACAAGTAAAAGACCTGAATCAAAACATTTTAAAGCAATAATTTGATTTATTATTTAATAAAACAATAAGCACTAAGGTAGAACAGCTCAAGGGATGTGGCAATCGCATCATCAAGGATGCTAGTTATTTCTCTCTGTTAACCTCAACATTATAGCTTAGTTTATCTCAGAATTGGAAAATGGTCATTGCAATCCAGAGCATCACTTATAGAAATAATCATGTTCTGTGGACAGAAGTAAAACCATTAAATCATTTTCTCTCTCGCTTCCCTTTCACCCA
This sequence comes from Saimiri boliviensis, assembly GCF_048565385.1. Taxonomy (NCBI): domain Eukaryota; kingdom Metazoa; phylum Chordata; class Mammalia; order Primates; family Cebidae; genus Saimiri; species Saimiri boliviensis. Next base: position 56,008,689 of record NC_133453.1, on the reverse strand, counting down.
TGGCAGTACTTCAGTGGACTGTCACATGTTTCTACCTAACCACACCCCACCCCTGCAACAAAAAAGAATGAAAAGAAATGAATGAATTCTCTGCCACTATCCCACAATTAGTTGAAAAAGGCTGAGATGAGGAGTCACAAGAATGAACAATGGTTAGCAATAGTTTCTTTCTTGGAACTTGAAAGGAAGAAAGTCTGCTCTATGTACATTTTACATTCTCTCAGGTAAATGTAACAAAAGCAACTATTTGATCTGGATCTCAGAAAATGAAGGGCAGACTGATTTTCAACTGCTACTCTTCTAACAATCCAACAAAGCTGGAGTTACAAAAAGTTAACTATCAACCTGTCACATGAAAGAAAACTAGATAAAGATTATCATATTTCTGTGAACTTGTCAACACACTTTCTAAACTGGATGATTAGAACTCACTAAATCATAAAGTAAAAAAAAAAAAAAAAAAAAAAAACTCACTAAAAGACTCATGAACTTGTTAAAATTTTAGTTTATATCCATTCTGCATTATGAAAAAGAATAAAAATTTTGCATTAATTTTCTTAGTTTGAGGCAAAGTAAGTCAAGTACTTTGAATATTAAAGTATTTAAAGATTGTATCTACAGATGAGAAGCTAATAAATAAGTGATATGCTAAGTATTATCTTAGAAGTAACCACATTCTAAAAGTGACCTCTGTAGGCTTTTCATTGGTTATATCACATGTCAAGAAAAACTGGTGAAGAAAAACAACAAGAATTAGGTTATCAAAATAAAAAGTCAGTTATCACTCTAGTAAGATGTCTCCTACATGTTATTAGCGGAGTAGGAGACATGTTATCACCCAAAAAAACAATATATTTGATAAAACAAAGTAAACTTAGAAAACCCTGCTGCACCATGGAAATAACATACTGCATGTTTAACTTAAAAAATCTCTTTATTTGCTTGATATTTTTACCATGATATTTGGAAGGAAATAATTGCATTCAAACTTGATTAGCAAAGGTTATTTTGCATCTTGCAATGCAGCTTACCTGAGTAACCAGCCATGAGATACAATTCCAGTGGCTCTTTAAACAGCAGGAAAATAAATTAAGTACAGTGTGTTGGAGAATCAAAGCTAAACAGAATCATAATTATGAAATATGTGTTAATATGTGTTATAATATTTTAATTGTCCTACAAGTAGGCAAAATGTTTTCATTGGAAATTATTGTTTAGGCTAGTAAATTCTGTATGAATACAAAAGCAAATCCTTTTACATGAGAGGGAAACAGGAGCACCCATGTAAACAGATAAATATTACATGCCTCAACTATTAGAAGACACATTCCTTTAAAAAGTTCCTAAGTCTGCTTCCATTGTAGGAGACAAAAAGAAAAACTAAAACTAAAAGAAAAACAAAAATAACTAATTCTAAATACAAAATGACCATTTACACCAAGGAGAAATAAAAAGTGGAGGAAACTATAATATATATATACACATATATATGTGTATATATATATATACACACACACACACATATGTATGTGTGTGTATACACACACACACACACACACACACACAGAGAGAGAGAGAGAGTAAATAAATAAAATATATATATGTATATATGTATCAGATAGAGCTACCCAGAGATTTCCAGGAGACACTGATTTTTTTTTTTTTTTTTTTTTTTTTTGAGACAGAGTTTCACTTTTGTTACCCAGGCTGGAGTGCAATGGCTCGATCTCGGCTCACCGCAACCTCTGCCTCCTGGGTTCAGGCAATTCTCCTGCCTCAGCCTCCCGAGTAGCTGGGATTACAGGCACGTGCCACCATGCCCAGCTAATTTTTTGTATTTTTAGTAGAGACGGGGTTTCACTATGTTGACCGGGATGGTCTCGATCTCTCGACCTCGTGATCCACCCGCCTCGGCCTCCCAAAGTGCTGGGATTACAGGCTTGAGCCACCGTGCCTGGCCGAGACACTGATTTAAACAAAACAAAACAACAACAAAAAAAGACAAATTTTAAAAAGACATGCATGTAATCAGGGACCAATAAAAAGGGCTGGAATGAATTTACAAAACTGGTAAATATTAAGAAGTCTAAACATTAAAGCTCTATTTGTCAAGAAACAACAAAAATTACCAGAAAGAAAAACTGATTTTTATTATGTGATTATCAAGAGAGCAAGAATGTTAGGGCTACTTTTTGGGAGATGATGAAATCACATTACTAAAAGGCAAAGAAAAGGCACAACTCTTTACTGTAGTTAGAGAAGATGCTAATAGCTGAGAGTGTAAGTATAACAACTAGAGACATGTAAAGGCAGAATTGGAGGTCGTAAAGATTAATGAGTTTGCTGTCAACAAAAGTACTCAATAATAAATAGAATCAATCATATACGGATTTTTAAACTACATGAATTTCTTATGTTCGTCTGATATTGAGAGTCTCTTACTCTAGCATGATTCTTGATTTGGTTTTCTGAATTAATAGGAGTGCTGTAATCTGCAAAAAAAAAAAAAAAAAAAAAAAAAAAAAGGAGCATGTTTTACAGACTTCACAGATAAACATGCATCAATGGAAAAAAGTCTCCTATTTTCAAGTTCAGCAGTAAGTTCGAGAATCTGTGGATTACACTTGGTTATACTTCTTTTCCTTTTGTTGTTGTTTTTGGCTTCATAACGTCAACTGTGTTTTCTCAAATTATAGAATTATCAAAATTAAAGATGCTTCCTATATGAGATTTTTTTAAACCTTGCTTACTAAACAATTGCCAGATATATACCTGTCACTAAGAATCACATTTTATAGGAATAACAGATACTATAAAACAAAAATATGCCTGAAAATGCAAGATAATCTAAAGTTGCATATTCCTTCTGAAAAATTAGAAATATATTAATTCATATTCTTTTATAGCCTAATACATGTTAATCCAGTAATTTTGTCCACTGTAAGTAGAAGAATAATATTCATAAAATTTTCAAGTGCTTTTCACTTAGTACCGTCAGTCTGTATTGAAAAAGTAGTGTGAGAATATCATTAAACTGTAGCATAGACATGATGATTAGACATTCTTATTACCAGGTGTATGGATAGACTTTTAAAAACAAATAGACTTAAAAACTGATATAGGAATAAGTGTACACTGGTACATTGATAAAATGCTTCTGAAATAACAAACTTTTCCCAGTAGTTTATAGCAGATTTATCAAATAAGTAAACCAAGAGCGCCTACATCCTGCAAAGCGCAAAATCACACCAGCCTCTGTTTCTACAGACTTCTAGGACTCCAGATCCTAAAAAAGCATTGGCATATCAGATCTACTTTAACCTATATTCAAAAACAGAACACTATTTGGATTTTTGAAACGCATAACTACTGCCAGCTGTTATTTACACTTGTCTCCATTTACACTTTTCCCTACACAGAGTAGCTGTTCTATCTAAATTGGAATCCTCTGCAAACTTTCCATTTCTGTTCTATAGATAATTCTGCCAAGCACTATCAGCAGGGCCACACCTGGCTAATTATTGCAAACACACAGCATCTTTGCAGTCATAATTTTATTTCACATGTTCATGCTTTTCAGAAGCACATCATCTGCTGGCTGGCCATCATCTGCTCTTCCTCACCCAATCTCATTCTCCAAACTGTATAATAGTTTCTTTGTGATATTCATGGTTTCCAGGGGTGTAACTGAAAAAAAAAATATTTCTCCTATTTTCAAGTTTGGTAGCAAGTTAGAGAATCTATAGCTTACACTTGGTTATACCAATTTTCTTTGTTTGTGGTTGCTTTTAGCTTAACTGTATGTTGATAGCAAGAATTAAGTTTTGAGTATCACTGCATCCTAGAAATGAGCACAGTGGCTTACATAATAATGAGTCATCAATGCATATATGCTGATTGAAAGAACAAATAAATGGATGGCCACGTGAATGGATTAAATATAACTAATGTGTAAAATGCAAATAATAGAAGTGAATAATCTCTAATACTTTTGGGAGTTTCTAATTTGTTAAATAATATGAGTTAAATAATGCTGTATAAAAGTGACTGTATCCTAAAAAAGGCATATATTTATATTTCACCTGTAATGTCTAGTATTCTCAAGAAATAACAAAACCTGCAGTGTCTAAACTTTTTTGTAAAATCAAATGTTATCAGAATATTTAAACAAAACAATCTGTACTCAACACAGTTTTCTCTTTTTTATATGTTTACCCTGTATCACTTAAAAATTATAAGAACAGAAGATAGCCAAATAGAAACAGCTCCAGTCTGCAGTTCCCAGCAAGACCAATGCAGAAGGTGGGGGATTTCTACATTTTCAACTGAGGTACCCAGTTCATCTCACTGGGACAGGTTAGGCAGTGGATGTAGCCTACAGAGGGTGAGCAGAAGCAGGGTGGGGCATTGCCTCACCATGGAAGTACAAGGAGGGGACCTCCCTCCACCAGCCAAGGGAAGCTGTGAGCGACTGTGCTATCAGACCCAGATACTGTTTTTCCCTGTTTTTTTCAATCCATAGACCAGGAGATTCCCTCATCTGCCTATACCACCAGGGCCCTAGGTTTCAAGCACAAACTGCGTGGCTGTTTGGGCAGACACTGAGCTAGCAGCAGGAGTATTTTTCATACCCCAGTGGTGCCTGGAATTCCAGAAAGACAGAACTGTTCACTCAGCTGGAAAGGGGGATAAAGCCAGGGAGCCAAGTTGTCTTGCTCAGTGGGTCCCACTCCCACAGAGCCCAGCACGCTAAGAACCACTGGCTTGAAATTCTCACTGCCAGCACAGCAGTATGAAGTCAACCAGGGATGATAAAGGTTGGTGTGAGGAGGAGCATCCACTATTAATGAAGCTTGAGTAGACAGTTTTCCCCTGACAGTGCTAAGGAGACGAGGAAGTTTGGACTGGGCAGAACTCACCGCAGTGTGGCAAAGTGGCTGTGGCCAGAGTGCCTCTCTAGGTTCCTCCTCACTGGGCAAGGCATCTCTGAAAGGAAGGCAGCAGCCCCAGTCAGAGGCTTATAGATAAAACTCCCATCTCCCTGGGACAGAGCAGCTGGGGGGAAGAGGCAGCTGTGGGTGCAGCTTCAGCAGACCTAAACGTTCATGCCTGCTGGCTCTGAAAAGAGCAGCAGATCCTGACAAGGAGGATTCTCCCAGCACAATGCTGAAGCTCTGCTAAGGGACAGACTGTCTCCTCAAATGGATCCCTGACCCCTGTGCCTCCTGACTGAAAGAGATTTCCCTGCAGGGGTCGACAGACACTTCATACAGGAGAGCTCCAGCTGGCATCAAGCTGGTGCCTCTTTGAGATGAAGCTTCCAGAGGAAGGAGCAGACAGCAATCTTTCCTATTCTGCTGCCTCTGCTGGTGATACCCAGGCAAACAGGGTCTGGAGTGGACATCCAGCAAACCGCAGCAGACCTGCAGAAGAGGGGCCTGACTGTTAGAAGAAACACTAACAAAGAGAAAGCAATAACATCAACATCAACAAAAAAGACCTCCACACAAGAACCCCATCCAAAGGTCATCGAACTCAATGATCAAAGGTAGATAAAACCATGAAGATGAGAAAAAAAAAAAAGTGCAAAAATGCTGAAAATTCAAAAAACCAGAATGCCTCCTCTCCTCCGAATGGTCACAACTCCTCTCCAGCAAAGGCACAAAACTGGATGGAGAATGAGTTTGATGAGTTGACAGAACTAGGCTTCATAAGGTGGATAATAACAAACTTCTCTGAGCTAAATGAGCATGTTCTAAACCAATGCAAGGAAGCTAAGAATCTTGACAAAAGGTTATAGGAACTGCTAACTGGAATAACCAGTTTAGAGAAGAAAACAAATGACCTGATGGAGCTGAAATACAGCATGAGAACTTCGTGGGGCATACACAAGTATTAATAGCCCAATCAATCAAGTGAAGAAAGGTTATCGGAGATTGAAGATCAACTTAAAGAAATAAGGCACGAAGATAAGATTAGAGAACAAAGAATGAAAAGGAATGAAAAAAGCCTCAAAGAAATATGGGATTATGTGAAAGGACCAAACTTAGAATTGATTGGGATCCCTGAAGGTGATGGGCAGAACCAAGTGGGAAAACACACTTTGGGATATTATCCAGGGGAACTTTCCCAATCTAATAAGACAGGCCAACATCCAAATTCAGGAAACACAAAGACCACCACTAAGATACTCCTTAAGAAGAGCAACCCCAAGACACAATCATAAGATTCTCCAAGGTTTAAATGAAGGAAAATATTAAGGGCACCCAGAGAGAAAGGTCAGGTTATGAACAAAGGGAAGCTCATCAGATTAACAGTGAATCTCTCAGCAGAAACCCTACAAGCCAGTATGTACTGAGGGTCAATATTCAACATTGTTAAAGAAAAGAATTTTCAATCCAGAATTTCATATCTAGCCAAACTAAGCATCATGAGTGAAGGAGAAATAAAATCCATTCCAGACAAGCAAATCCTGAGGGATTTTGTCACCACCAGGCCTGCCTTACAAGAGTTCCTGAAGGAAGTACTAAATATGGAAAGGAAAAACCAGTACCAACCAGTGCAAACACACATCAAAATATAAACACCAACAACACTATGAAGAAACACCATAAACTAGTTTGCAAAATAACTAACTAGCATTATGATGACAGGACCAAAATAACACATAAAAATATTAACCTTAAATGTGCATGGGCTAAATGTCTCAATTAAAAGACATCAGACTGACAAATTGAATAAAGAGTAAAGACACACTTATGTGCTCTATTCAGGAGACTCATCTCACATGCAAGGACACACATAGGCTCAAAAAAGAGATGAAGAAATATTTATCAAGCAAATGGAAAGCAATAAATAAATAAATAAATAAATAAAATAAAACAAAATAAAATAAAAAGCAGTGTTGCAATCCTAGTCTCTGATAAAACAGACTTTAAACCAACAAAAGTCAAAAAAGACAAAGAAGGGCATTACACAATGGTAAAGGGATCAATGCAACAAGAAGAGCTAACGATCCTAAATATGTATGTACCCAATACAGGGGCACCTAGATTCATAAGACAAGTTCTTAGAGACCTACAAAGAGACTTAGATTCCCACACAATAATACTGGGAGACTTTAATACCACATTGTCAATATTACACAGATAAAAGAGAGAGAAAATTAACAAGGATACTCTGGACTTGAACTAAGCTCCGAACCAAGTGTACCTAATAGACATTGACAAAACTCTCCACCCAATAACAACAGAATATACATTCTTCTCAGCACTACATAGCACTTATTCTAAAAATCACTCACAAAATTGGAAGAAAAACACTCCTCAGCAAATGCAAAAGAATAGAAATCATAACAAATAGTGTCTCAGACCACAGTGCAATCAAATTAGAAACTGCACAACTACATGGAAACTGGACAATGTGCTCATGAATGACTACTGGTTAAATAATAAAAATAAGGCAGAAATAAAAAAGTTCTTTGAATGCAATGATAACAAAGAGACAACGTTTCAGGATCTCTGGGACACTGCTAAAGCAGTGTTAAGAAGGAATGTTTTGTTTTGTTTTGAGATGAAGTCTCTCTCTGCTGCTGGGGTGGAGCACTGTAGCACGATCTCGGCTCACTGCCACCTCTGCCTCTCAGGTTCAAGGGAATATCCTTCCTCACCCTCCTGAGTAGCTGGGATTATAGGTATATGCCATCACATCTGGCTAATTTTTGTATTTTTAGTAGAGACAGGGTCTCACCATGTTGGCCACGAGGTCTCTTGACCTCGTGATCTGCCTGCCTCGGCTTCCCAAAGTTCTAGGATTACAGGAATGAGCCTCTGTACTAGGGAAGAGGGAATTTTATAGCAGTAAATGCTCATATAAGAAAGTGGGAAAGATTTAAAACTGACAAGCTAAGATCACAATTAAAAGAACTAGAGAATCAAGAGCAAACAAACTTAAAAGCTAGCAGAACACAAGAAATAACTATGATCAGAGCAGAACTGAAAAAGATGGAGACACAAAAATAGCCTTCAAAAAAATCAATAAATCCAGGAGCTGGTATTTTGAAAAGGTTAACAAAAACAGATAGACTGCTAGCCAGACTAGTAAAGAGAGAAGAATCAAATAAACACAATAAAAAATAATAAAGAGGATATCACCACTGATGCTGCAGAAATACAAGCTACCATCAGAGAATACTATAAACACCTCTATGCAAATAAAGAAAATCTAGAAGAAATAAATAAATTCCTGGCCACATACACCCTTCCAAGACTAAACCAGGAAGAAGTTAAATCCCTGAATGGACCAATAACAAGTTCTGAAATTGAGGCATTTACCAATAGCCTACCAACCAAAAACAGCCCAGGACCAGACAGATTCACAGCCAAATTTTACCAGAGGTAAAAAGAGGAGCTGGTACCCTTCTTTCTGAAACTATTTCAAACAATAGAAAAAGAGAGACTCCTCCCTCCCTCATTTTATGAGGACAGTATGATCCTGATTCCAACACCTGGCAGAGATACAACAACAACAACAAAAAAGACAATTTCAGGCCAACATCCCCGAGGAGCATTGATGTGAAAACCATCAATAAAGTACTGGTTAACTGAATCCAGCAGGACATCAAAAAGCTTATCTCCCATGATCAAGTCTGCTTTATCCCTGGGATGTAAGGCTGGTTCAACATACACAAATTAATAAAATGTAACCCATCAGATAAACAGAACCAATGACAAAAGCCACATGATTATCCCAATAGATGCAGAAAAGGCCTTCAATAAAAATTAAACACCCCTTCATGCTAAAAACTCTCAATAAACTAGGTATTAATGGAACATATCTCAAAATAATGAGATATATTTATGACAAACTCATAGCCAATATCACACTGAATAGGCAAAAGCTGGAAGCATTCCTTTTGAAAACCAGCACAAGACAAGACAAGGATGCCGTCTCTCACCACTCCTATTCAACATAGTATTAGTTCTGACCAGGGCAATCAGGCAAGAGAAAATAGAGTACTGAAAGAGGAAGAGAGGAAGTCAAATTGTGTTTGCAGATGACATGATTGTATATTTAGAAAATATATCTCAGCCCAAAAACTTGTTCGGCTGATAAACATCTTCAGCAAAGTCTCAGGGTACAACATCAATGTGCAAAACTCACAAGCATTATGTATACACCAATAATAGACAAACTGAGAGCCAAATCATGAGTGAACTCCCATTCACTATGGCTGCAAAGAGACTAAAATACCTAGAAATACAACTTACAAGGGATATGAAGGAACCCTTCAAGGAGAACTAAAAACCACTGCTCCAGGAAATAAGAGAGGACACAAACAAATGAAAAAACATTCCATGCACATGGATAGAAAGAATCAACATCATGAAAATTGCCATACTGCCCAAAATAACTTAGAGATTCAATGCTATTATCATCAAGATACCACTGACTTTCTTCACAGAATTAGAAAAAACTACTTTAAATTTCATATGGAACCAAAAAAGAGCCTGTATAGCCAAGAAAATCCTAAGCAAAAAGAGCAAAGCTGGAAGTATCACCCTACCTGACTTCAAACTACACTACAAGGCTACAGTAACTAAAACAACATGGTATTGGTACCAAAACAGATGTATAGACCAGTGGAACAGAACAGAGTTCTCAGAAATAACACCACAGATATACGACCGTCGGATTGACAAATCTGATAAAAACAAGCAATGAGGGAACGATTCTCTATTTAATAAATGGTGCTGGGAAAACTGGATAGCCATAAGCAGAAAACAGAAATTGGGCTTCTTCCTTACACCTTATACAAAAATTAACTTAAGAGGTATTAAAGACATAAACATAAAACCTAAAACTGCAAAGCCCTAGAAGAAAAGCTAGAAAATACCATTCAGGACATAGGCACAGGCAAAGACTGCATTACTAAAATATCAACAGGAAATACAGCAATAAGGGCATTATTATGTTCAATTAAGCAATCCCATTATGGATATATACTGGAGAGAAAATAAATCATTCTATCAAAAAGAAACATCCACATGTATGTTCATCATAGCGCTATTCACAGTAGCAAGGACATGGCGTCCATCAACGATGGACTGCATAAAGAAAAATATGGTACAGACATCGGATGGCATACTATGCATCCACAGAAAATAATGAAATCATGTTCTTTGCAGCAACATGGATTCAGCTGGAGGCCATTATTCCAATCAAATTGCACAGAAAAAGAAAACCAAATACCACATGTTCTCACGAACAGGAGCTAAACATTAGGTACTAACAGACATAAAGATGGCAATGATAGTCCCCAGTGTCTTTACTGAGCATTATGCTTACTACCTGGGTGATGGGATCCTTCATATCCCAAAAATCAGCATCACTCAGTATACCCAGGCAACAAACCTGGACTTGTACGCATTGATTCTAAAATAAAAGTTGAAATTATAAAATAAATAAATAAATAATAAAAATAAAAGAATCTAAAAATATAATTGTGTATCATCTTTCCAGAGCCATTGTAATTTTTAAAATGTCTATTGAATACCAATTTTGTATAGCATTATTTTAGGGGACATCTCATTTAAACCTTAGAACAGCAATTCTCAAAATCCCTCAAACAGTGTCTCAGGATGTTTGCACTCTTAATAATTAATGGGAACCACAAAGAACTTTTATTTATGACAATTATATTCATCAGTGTTTGCCATATTAGAAATTAAAACAGAAATGCCTAAAATATCTATTAATTCATTTAAAATAACAATACTAATCTTATTGCAGTTTAGCATCATATAGTTTAATGAAAACAACTATATTTTATGAATAGAAAAATGACATTGTTTTATCTTTATTAAAATATCTCTAATTTCTGGCTAAATAGAAGACAGACTCTGAGAGCTGCTTCTACATTCAGTCTGCTGTGATATTACATGTCAGATAGCCACTGAAAAACTTTATAGCACATTTGTGAAATAGTAGGAGTGAAAGGGGCAAATAATGTCTTAGTATTAATATGAAAATAGTTTTGACCTCACAGACCCTGTGAAATTCTGTCTGAGGTCTGCACGAGATTCCCAGACTATGCTTTAAGGATCTTTGCCCTAGAATAACCCCTTGAGTAGATGTTATTATCATATTTAATCTGTGAGGAACCTGAACCTCAGTGAGATTAAATGGCTTGCTAAAGGAGACGAACAGAGGAAGTCAAGGGACAGACACAGAATTTAACTTTCATCTCTTAATTCCAGGCTCACAGTTAATCCCAGTTACCACACAGAGCCTCCTGATAACTTTTCACCACAACTTTCATCTCTAGTTGTGATAGAGTATGCATTGACCAGGAAATTAGAATTTTAATCATTAAATCTCAAACAACTCTAGTTAACACTTTAGTACTGACAAAATTATACACACTAGAGAAAACTGAAAACTCGTAAGTGAGTTCTGTCAGAGGTGCCGCAGGAAAAGGAACCTGACAGGAGGCTAGAACCAAGCTCTTCAGGTGAGATGATGACAGTAAAGAGACAGGGCCCAGGAATAAACCAGAAAACATAGCCAATCTTTGAGGGGAAAAAATATGTTTCTTTTCCGTGTAAAAATGGAAAAATTTTATTCACCTGAATCTTGGATGAAAGATTGATTCCAGGAGGGTGGGAAAGACTTTCTCTACATTTAGTCATTGATAAGAAATAGAGAAACCCAGAAGATGAGAAACTTGATAGCAAGTAAAACTGAAGGTTCTCAGTGTCATTCGGCAAGCACCAAATATTTTATGTTAATTAATGTATTAATATAAATCTGTGATAAGAGAACCTATCTCTGAGCTGTATTTAATTATTCTCAAAAGTGCTGTAAAGGACAATATGAAAACTCAGCAATATTCCTTAAAACTAATTACCCAGAGAAATTTTTGTTATAGTAACATACATAGTTGCATGTGCCAAAATTGCCTTTAATTTTTTGTAACTGAACTGTTCATATTAATGACAGATTATCTTTTTAAAAATGTTTTTCTGTAAGTAATAATTTCTAAACTACTAATCATTTTATACCTGTTTATGATAATGTTAAATACTGAGAAATTGGTCTATGCTACAAATTGTACTACATCCTTTGCTTAATTCTCACAATACATCTATGAGAATGGTACTTTGGTTATACCTGTTTCATTCTAGATGAGGAAACGGAAGCTCAGAAAGGTTAACTTGCCTGATATCCCTCAGATAATAAATAATAAGGCTAAAATATGAACCCACAAAACTTCATGTTTTTAACTACTGTGTTTTACTACATTTGATGCTGTTTAAGCAAAAAGGATTAACTACAATCGAATGAAATCGACATCAGCTGTTTGGCTTGGATCTCGGGCCCTGTGGTGCCCACAGACCTCATGCTTGGAGCCATCATTCTTCCACGGTGGAAACTATTACCTAACTTTTATTTTCAAATTGTAATATATTACTTCTTTCAGGGATTTAAATTTTTTAGAAAACCTAAAGATCAAGGTTTGTACAGGGCTCTAAGCAAGAATGTGCATATTTGTTTTTCCTTTTCAAAACCACAAAAATGGGACAAGGACCAACACAGAAACTGAGGAACGTTTTGTTTTCTAGCATCAAAAAAATAAAAATAAAAATAAAAACAAGTTTGAATATGATCCTTCAAGAGGCTAGTTTCTCCTCCTCCTTTTTTTCTTAACTGAAATCTAGTTTCCTAATCTAGATGGTTGACCATTAGCAAGTCACACTCCTGGCTTCATTTGTAAAATAATGGATTAAACAAGAAAATAATAATAGCAGTAGTAATATTAATATTAGTAATAGATAATCAAATAAAATATATAGAAAAAATAGTGAGCTAGATAATAGTATTAAATTATGATAATAAAGCTAAGTTTTATGGTGTGTAATAACTGCCAGTTATAAATTATATTTTTCTAAGTGTTCAAATATAATAACTCATATAATAACTCGTATAAATTTATACTAATTCTATGAAATAGGTACCATTATAATACACAAATTGCAAATGAGAAAACTATGGCACAAATAGTTTAAAAAATTATCTAAGACCAAACAGTAAGTGGCAGAGTCAGAGCTGGAATCAGACATGTTGCTTCTAGGAGTGATAATTTTAATCATTATGCAATATTGATTAAATGAAATATCTGCTCTAGATATAAAATACAAATTTAGGCTATACTTTGTAAGGATATATTTTTATCTTAAATGTTCTCCAATTCTTCCTTTTAATGAGTAAAAAATAGGAAGTTTTTGTTTGTTTTTGTTTTGATTTTTTGTGAGATGGAGTCTCACAAAAATGTACTCACCCACGCTGGAGTACAGTGGCGCAATCTGGCTTACTGCAACCTCCACCTCACAGGTTAACACAATTCTCCTGCCTCAGCCTCCCATATAGCTGGGACTAATGGCATGCACCACCATGCCCCACTAATTTTTGTATTTTTAATAGAAACAGGGTTTCACCATGTTAGCCAGGCTGGTCTCGATCTCCTGACCTCAAATTATGTGCATGCACAGCCTCCCAATGCTGGGATAACAGGTTTGAGCCACCACACTCAGACTGAACGTATTTTAATACCAATTGAAATTACAGCATACTATAATAATCACATGCATATTTATATTTTACTGAGATATCTAACATTTTGCATTTGAAAAAGAAGACGTGGCTGGGCGCTGTGCCTCACATCTGTAATTTCTGCACTTTCAGAGGACAAGGCGGGCAGATCACCTGAGGTCAGGAGTTTGAGACCAGCCTGGCCAACATGGTAAAACCTCGTCTCTACTAGAAATACAAAAATTAGCCAGGTGTGGTGGTGTGTGCCTGTAGTCCCAGCTATTCTGGAGGCTGAGGCAGAAGAATCGCTTGAACCCAGAAGGAAGAGGTTGCAGTGAGCCAAGATAGCACCACTACACTCCAACCCAGGGGAGACAGCAAGAGTCTGTCGTGAAAAAGAAAAAAGGAAAGAAAGAAAAGACGAAGTGGTTAGATGGAGAAAACACAATATAATAAGGATTGTGAAAACACAATATAATAAGCATATTTATATATTCATCAATAGTAAAGAGGGAACAAATCATATACAAATGCCAATGTACAGCAAACTATCATTTTTGTTGCAAATTTTGAATTTCTAAAAGAAAATATCAGCTTGGTTTAATAACATGAATCAATACTAAAGCTTTATCTCTGGCTCTTAGACACTCTAGGGATTAATCCTAGAAGACTGGTATTTATTCTCATTGATCTTAGAACAGAGGCTGCCTTTAAGAATGGGGAATAGTAAAACAGTAATAATAAAGCATTCATCCTGTACAAAAAATCCAGTAGCTGAACAACAGTACATTATTTTTCTATGTGAGAGGAATAAGTATGCAGGAAAATAAATGTTATAGACAGACCAGAGCCCAGAAAGAGAAATAAAAAGGGCACTCGATTTACTATTTTACTGTATTTTTGGTATTACAATTAAATAACAATTCCACTAGGTGGTGCCATAAAAATAGAACCCTATTTTTCTATTTGCACTTTTTGGCTATTATAACATTTAAACTTTCAGACATACACGCATTTGCAAAAATTAGATCTGAATGGTCCATGACCAGTTTCAGGTTGATTTTTTATTTTGTTTACTTGCTTAATTTGTTTAGGTGTCCTGAGTCATACTTCCATTCCCAGCAGTTTTCCCTCTGAAACACTCATGAAGCAGCCATAGATTACAGTTAAGGATCCAGAGGCTACTTCAAATAAAAGCACAAATTTAATGTTTTATAAAGGATTTTATTCTGCCCTATATTTGTAAACATAAAATAGGCTTAATATTTTCAAAAACTTTATGGACCCACTTAATTTATCTTTCTTACAGCTTTGTTAAAGTATACCTTGGCCAACAACCAAAATAGACTCTCCATGGTTAACTGAGGTACTCAAAGTTACAACAGAACCAGGAAGCTATAGCTGGGGGAGGGATAGTCTGTGTTCTCAGAAAGATATTGTCAAGGTGTCACAGGACCTCTTTCTATTGTTAAGCCAAACCTGTCATCAGTGCCAAGATAAACTTTGGTCGGAAACTACTATTCCCATTGACTGTTTGAAATAAACATCTGGCAGAGACTTCTGGTTTGGGGCTTGAAAACCAACCAAACAGAATTCAGCTAGGCAGACCAGTCAGAACTATGTGAATTTCAATCCTTCATTTGCATAGATAGACTTGATTATGAATCTGGATAGTCACTTTTACTATAAGAACAAAACCCTCTCTTTGTTCTCTATAGTGCACCTTCATTTTATACTACAGGCTGTCTCTCACCAGTTTGCAAACTGTTGTTCACTGGAATAAAGTCACTTTTCTCCAAATTCATTTTCAGAGAACTTTGTTTACAACTTTGATATCAATATATAAATATATTTATTTTGTAACAGTGTATTGACAAAATATGCTATATTTTGTTAGAACCAAGTTTCTAATAGAACATTACATACAGTATTCTTATCTCTAATGTATAAAAACCTGTACATTAATTAGGAAATGACTATTTTATAGCAACATTATTTGCTTTGTATAAAGTTTTACAACTGCATATAGCTGGTCTTTATGCAATTTTAAAATAATTTGATATTTAATTGTAATATTCTAGTGACATTTACTTGTCAAAATGAGAAGCACCTGGTTTGGGGTTGTTTTCAATTTTAAAATAATAATATCTTGTACTTTTTTTTTTTTTTGAGATGGAGTCTCACTCCTTCACTCAGGCTGGAGTGCAGTGGTGCAATCTCAGCTCACTGCAACCTCCTCCTTCTGAGTATAAGCGATTCTCCTGCCTTAGCCTCCTGAGTAGCTGGGATTACAGGCACATGCCACCAGGCCTAGCTAATTTTTGTATTTTAGTAGAGAGAGAGTTTCACCATGTTGGTCAGGCTGGTCTCAAACTCCTGACCTTAAGTGATCCTCTCACCTAGGCCTCTCAAAGTGCTGGGATTACAGGCTTGAGCCACGCAGTCCAGCCTATCTTGTACTTTATTTTAAAAAATGGATTTTTTTTTAGAGGAGAAAAATGGAGAAAAGAACAAAAGTTACACTAAACCTTTTCTGCCTACAGACAGTCATTCTTATTGCCTAATTTCTCATTCACACTGAAAATAAGTGTTTTCCTCACATGACTATATTCATGTTTTTTAACAATGTCATAGTATCATATATTTATTTAGTAAAAATGTATTTAATGTGACTACTTTTTATGACTCTTTTAGATTTTAATTTACTAAGATCAGCAAATTCTACTTTGGTTTATATTGTATTTTGATTGCTTATAAAAGTAGAAAACAACAGTTAAAGAAGAGTCTTTTCAGACATTAAAAGAGGCCTAGAATATTTACAATTTATCACCTTTTGTGATGTCAGACAAATGAAGAGCCATATTTGTGACTAATACCTAAAGCACAAATTTTGTTTCTTTCATAAATATTGGGTCAACCTGTAGCACTCCACACACAAATAAAACAATTGTAACCATTACCGTATTAGAGCCATTTGCCTTTGAAGTTCAATTTCAGTGCATGTACTGCATGTTCAGTGTGATTTCACTGACTGCTGTTAGGAACATGTTCAGTGGCCATGCGACAAAATGTGTCCTAATTAACTTCATGGTCTTAATTCTACCACCTCAACCACTTTAAGTAACTGAGCAAAACATGCCTGGAAATTCAGTTGACTTATAGTTTAAAATAATGTAAAAGATTCACATAGGCAAGCATGTACCCAATACTACACATACGGCAATAATAATATAAATTATCATGCATAACTTCTAGAGAAAATAAAAGCAGATCCTTTGTAAGGTAAAGAACATGATTCTTCTCTGCTGCAAATCTTTGTTTACAACACTTTTAAGACATCTAAAGCCGTGTGTGTGTGTGTGTGTGTGTGTGTGTGTGTGTGTGTGTGTATTTAGGTGTACACAGGTAAGCGTGTGTGTACTCTCCTAATTGTTATGTACTTATAAAATATCTGAAAGATAACATATTAGAAAGTTGCTAAAGTAGACAATCCAAAACATAGTAAAGTGATATCAGTTTTTATGTAGTTTTTTAGAATTTTATGTTGTCTTCCATGAGGCCATACTCTATGAGGCTAATTCTTTCCCACATGCACCCTATGAGGTGTGGACAGCATAAACCACAGATCAGGTATGAGGCCATTTTCTGGAGAGTGCTTGTATAAATCCTTGTTTCTTTATAGCAGGCTTGTTATGTCTGGTGGAATGATACATATATTTAAATGTGACATTTCTATCATAGCCATGATTACTAATTTGATTTGTCCAGTTATATCTTTTTGGGAAAGAAGACAAATTCTTATGAAATATACATAAATAACTACATTTCCATGAAAAGTAAAGTGACTCAGCAGAGGCATTTTGTATATTTGTCTTAGCTTAACTTCTCCCAAAAAAGTAGAGCCTGACACATAGACTTGCATGTTTTATGAACTAGCTTTGTACAATATTATAGTTTTATTAAGAACAGATTTCATACATAAATATCATTTTTTCTTATTTTCTTTAATGTTTTTAAATTTTAATGTTCTATATATGTATATATGTGTACCTAGATGTATATATAATTAAACAACTTCAAGTGTTTAAGATGTATTCACCTTAGCATGCAAGACAATGGCTATACAATAGAGAATTTATCACAATAAATTCTCTAATATCTAATATTTCCCTTAATAAGCAGACAAAACTTTGTTCATTATTTTGCTACTACTGAACCTAGCATATGTTCAGCCCTAGTTATGCTATGACCCTCAGACCTCTGCCCTGGGCTCTAGGCCTCTATACTCATAGTCTCCCCTGATTTAGAAGTGCTTCCCTTTCTCTGCCTGGACTCAGGCAGACATCATCAAACCTGGACTTCAAACCACGTGTATGGGCTTACATGTCAGTGTTCCCACTATGTTGACACCTCTGGTCTATAGTTCCTGAGGGCAGCAGAGGTGAGTAACAGTGTTGTTCAGGCAAAGACATCCAAGGCTATATCTGCTCCTACATTAGCTCTAGATCCAACATGGGAACCCATCTCAGTTTTTCAAAACTCTTCAGTGCACTCTCCTAGTCTCTAATGCCTATATAGGGTCCAGATCGCCAGAATATGATTCTGTAAGGTTATCCCAGAGCCCTGTGGCTTGGCCCTGGCAAGTGTTCTCCTCTGCAGGAAAATGCAATATTTCTTTCACAGGAATAAACAAGATTAGACCACCAGAATGGTGCTGAACTTGGTGAAAATGATGTTTGGGATAATTCTCACTTACATGGGACATGAGAAAATTTTAGAGCTCTTGTGGACATCGTCAAACCTAGAGTTCAAGCCACGTGTATGGGCTTACTTGTCAGTGTTCCCACTATGTTGCCACCTCTGGTCTATAGTTCCTGAGGGCAGCAGAGGTGAGTGACAGCAGGCATCTTTTATCCTGTGTACCCACTACATTTCACTCAGTACCTACAATTTCGCTCACACTGAAATTGGTCATTCCATCTCTTTCACGGGCCTCACTACATATCAGGCAGTCCCCAGCAGTGTCTGCAACCATTTCCTGAAATGGCTAAAGGACTTCTGAGATACTGTTCTGCAATGCCATGGGCTCTTCCCATTGGTGTCCATTTTTGCCTTTTATTAAAAGGGTGATAGTGTGCCTTTACAGATTAGTCTTAAGCCATACTTCAGGAGTGGTGATCTTTCCTTTCATGGGTGGTACTATTCTTCTCATTCCACCCATGACTCCTTGAATGGCGATGTTCAGAAGGAAGTAGCTGCATTCATCACTCAAAGAGACCATAGTCTGCTAATGCAATGATTATAATCTTACAGTTCCAGAGAAGTTGTGATTGGATGATGTGTTATTCTACACTTATATGTTCCGAATGCTAAATTTAACATGACCAGAAAACAAAATATCATTCACATTTTGCTGCATGCTCTAAGCAAGTGTTGTATTTGTGGTCATTATCAATGAAGCATAATAGTAACTGTAAAAGGAGTTGTTGGAAGCCGGTATTCATGGAAGGGACAGATGATAGATTATACAGTTTCATAGTTAATGATGTAATAGGGTTTAAATGCATGATATTAGAGAATTGCAGAGGCAAGATCTATAGCATTTTAATACAGACATTTTCCCAAAAGCCATTGCATTGCATCAGTACTGCTACATTTTCCATGTGGTAAGAGATAGGAAGTTAGCTATGCATGTACAATGAATCATAATGAAATAAAAAGATGATTCCTGGACCTGAAGAGAAAGAGATGGCGCCTGAACAACATGAAGAATCTTCTCACTCACTGATCAAATAATCAAGCAATATTTAAGAACATTTTTTCTAACCGTTACTCTAAATTTTTGTTGATAAGCTACAATATATGATATCACACATGGGCCCATTAATTTTATAATTCCATTTTAATTAAATTTTTACATAAAGACCCCACAAAATCATACACTCCCAAGACACCCTCTCTAGAGAGGATGCTGCCACATGAGTAAAGTTTACACATCAGTTTTACGTTTCTTAAAGTTAAAAAAAAAAGTTTGTTATAACATTACTGGTATTTATTGCTATGTAGCAAATTGCTCTAAACTTAACAGTTTAAAACAAAAAGACATTTATTCTTTCATATGATTTCTGAGGGTCAGAAATATGGGAGGGGTCAAGGAAGCACAAAAGATATCTGAGACAAAATTGTTATAGTTTATCAACCCAGGGACTGATCTGTCATTCACTGGGCACAAAGTTTTGTTTTTGCTTTCATGGTTTTTGTTTTAATGATTTCAGCTCTTAATGATACAAAAACAAGTCCAACAACAAAAAATATGCTACTGAAAGTCAGAGAACAAAGTACCCTTCTGTATTGAAGACAAAAAGTGACACAAGCGACTTAAACCTGATGACTGATATTGGCTAATGGTCCTTCTAAACTTATGATATCTTATAACCTGGTGGCAAGGACATGGATGCCCTGAGAAAGAAGTAATAGAATCATCAAGATAAAAAGAGTAATAAAAAGACAAAATATAAAGAAAATCTCATACTTTCTGTTATCTGTTAACTGACAAAGACCAGTTAATCAGATATTATAATCAAAACTAGGCTCCTAATGTTCTACCACTAATAAGAGTCATGTTTTGGCAAACTTGTACAAAAGAGAACCAGACTTCACCAAGAACTAGAATCTGAAACAGTAATAAGAGTCAGCAAGAAAAAACTTTCATATAGAATTATGAGATTTATCCTTGGAGCTGGGAAAGGCTGACCTGAGCATGAGGAGCTCATGAGTTACACCTCTTGGACAAAATCAGTAGTTAAATCTGAGCAATTTGGTGGAAACTCCATCTTTGGAAAGAAAAGCCACAGATAAAAGCATTATGAAAATAAAAAGTGTATTTTTACCTGAAAATGGTTTGAAAGAGAGTACATACAGACTTCCGAAGAAACTGTTACATCCTCCCATTGTGACCTAAATGACAATAGCCACATTACTGATCACAATGGGAGGAGGCAACATTTTTTTTTCACAGCATTGTCATATTTGCATCTTATCTGTAAGAATATCCACATATCTACAGATGTCAGTATTGCAAAAGTCAGAGATAAAGTTGTTTATGTTAGGAAGTCAGCAGCTTGCAAGAAAGAGCTCAAGCTTGCTGTTTATTGGAGGATAGCATTAGGCAAGATGTTACATGTATGTTTAGTTTATCTCAGGATGTGAAATTCTTTTCTGCTGTTGTTCTCTACTATGGAATATCATGTGCCTAGTTGTAATGGTGTCAAGGCAAGATTCAGGTTTACTGTCACAAATCAAATGAATACATTTAGTAATAAGCCATACTGGCTACTTGAGAAGTGAATGTTACAGGATAGTACTTCAAATCTGATTATTTTGACCCAACCACAGAATCTTGGATTTATAAGAGATAGGTACAACTCACTCATGCAGACTGCCTTTCCTGATTTTCCAACCAAAGCTAATTATTAACCAAAGCTAATAATAGAGGTTTACAGACAGTACTGGCCAACAAATGTTGTGGTAAACTGTGGTATCACAGCCACACTTTATTTTCTGAAAAAATAAATAAATAAATAACACTATAACACAATAAAACACAAGTAAGCACTTGGGTTTGTAAATCACATATGTCTTACAGAACAAGAGTACAAATTGTCAACTCAAATAATACCTGTTTTTTAGTTTTGTTTTTACTTTGAGAATTTTTGGCCATGAAGATATCTTTAATGTCTATGCAGTAAATTTTAACAGAATTTGGCTTTTGGTCTTTTCTGCAACATGTTGATTCAGAATATAAATTTTCTGAACTATCTTCTGAATCAACATTACAATTAAGTCATATAGCTTCAGGCATGGTAAAGGTTGTTTTATTTTTATTATAGATTCTTTGTTAGCCTGAGAAATTACTGTTTGATACTTTCAAGTTTGATGTATTATTTAAGTCAAAATCATCCCTAATATTGTATCTTAAATGAAGACAAGATGTATCTGTAATATTTGGAATGTTGTCATATAATATGATCAACAAGAACTTGCTGAGTTCCTTCTAGAAAATATTAGTAATGTATGGCAAACAGACAACCAAAGAGTAATTCTTTGTTTGAAAAAACCACTCATGGATTTGCTGTCTTTTTCTGCCTATTTTTAATTTTTAAATATATTTATGAATATAGTTATTTTCCCCAATTATTTTAATGCTGTATAATTAGAGCTGTACTTTTTTTTCTCAAGCTTGTAAAAAAGTTAAATATGTGGAACAAGGTTTAAAAAAAATACAAAAGCAGTTGAAATTTGGATTTGTTTTTGCAAGTTCTAAACAAAATAACTCTATTATTTTCAGATATTAATAGAGGAAATGATTTTTAATAACCGTTTCAGCCAACCTGAAAAACTAATTTTTGAAACAAAATTCTGAAACCCTTCTTGTGGATGCAAGCAAAAGTTTGTTGAATGAGTACAAGCAAACTTTTAATAACACAATATGCTATGAAGCGATATATATATCCACAAATAGAAAAACATTGAATGTCTCAAAAATAGGACAGCTTTTTCCAGTATACCTGATATTACCAGTTTCAAAATGTGAAAAAGTTACAGACAAGACCAGCCTATTTTTTTGACCAAGATGCACTATTAGCTCTATAATCCTTTTCTGTTAGACACATACATCCAATCTTATCTTCTCAGAAAAATAACACTTTATCTTTGATTATCAGCCCTAGGCTAAAATATTTATTTTCCCACTGTGGCCAGATCTTGTTGTTCAATACTTCTTCTCATTCAATTCCATCAAATACCTCTATTCTACTTCTCAGCATGATTAGCTACTCATTTCTGCAGTAGAACCTTATTGCCAGTGACTCAGAAAGTATAGGAAAGGAGGAAGAATTATCCCATCAAGTACTACCAAAAATCTCAGAATTGTACTCTAACCATACTAGGTGTGGGCCTAATGGTTAACCTAATAGGACTACCATACATTAATTAATTTCGTTTTATATGAAAAAAAAAAAAAAAAGCAAGAAAACCAGAACAGAATTAAAGTTTAAAAATGTTTGATATGGTTTGGCTGTGTCCCCACTCAAATCTCATCTTGAATTCCCACAGAGCATGGGAGGGATCCAGTGGGACAATTGAATCACAGGGGATGGCTTTCCTGTGCTATTCTTGTGATAGTAAATAAGTCTCATGAGAGCTGATGTTTTTTTAAAGAGGAATTCCCCTGTACAAGCTCTCTCGATTTGCATGCTGCCATCCATGTAAGATGTGACCTACTCCCCCTTGCCTTCCATCATGATCATGAGGCCTCCCCAGCCATGTGGAACTGTAAGTCCAATTAAACTTTTTTCTTTTGTAAATTGTCCATTCTTTATTAGCAGCATGAAGATAAACTAATACAACGGTGAATAACAAGCAATTCACTAATAGGGACCAAACCCCCTTGTTAGAAGTAAAGTATAAATTAAGAGTGGAACCAAGAAAAAATGAATTATACTGAAATAGCTGAGCTAGTTTTCTAGATCCTGCTGGTTCTCATAGCAGTAGAATCTACCTTAACTGGAAGCTTGTTAGAGATGCAGAACATCTAGCCCCTTCACTGGCAAGCTGCATCTTAACAAATTCATCAGGCTCTTCGTAGCCATAGTACAGGATGGGAGAAACACAGCAGACCAGAAGTTTCTGTGTGTTCTTCCTTTCTGGGGTCAACTGGCTTTCAACAATTTTAAAACCCCTGCAGATAATCCCTACCCATATATTCAACTTGTTTTAAAATGCAGATGAAAACTAAAGGTATCACAATATTTTACCTGTTTTTATTAT
This sequence comes from Saimiri boliviensis, assembly GCF_048565385.1. NCBI lineage: Eukaryota > Metazoa > Chordata > Mammalia > Primates > Cebidae > Saimiri > Saimiri boliviensis. Next base: position 55,985,271 of record NC_133453.1, on the reverse strand, counting down.
GCAATGTAGTGTGTTTTGTTATCTGATGCATTTGACAGTAAGTGTATTGGCTAAACAAAATTAGTTTAATCCATATTTACAACTGAAATATTTTATTATAATATCAAATTATTTTATAAGGGTAATTACAGGCATAGTGGCTCATGCTGTCATTCTACCTCTTCAGGAGACCAAGTTGGGTGGAATGCTTGAGCTCAGGAGTTGGAGACAAGCCTGGGCAACATGGCAAAACACCATCTCTACAAAAAATACAAAAATTAGTTGGTCATAGTGGTGCATGCCTGTACTACCAGATATTGGACGCTGAAGTGGGCAGATCGCTGGTGCCCAGGAGGTGTCAGTGGCAGTGAACCAAGATGATGCCACTGCATTCCAGCTTGGGTAATAGAGCAAGACTCTGTCTCAAAATGTAAAATAAAATTATATAAAAATAAATAAAATTATAAACACATATGTTTTTAACAATATTTTAATTAAAGATATTTTCTTTAAACATAGATCTGTTGAGAAGAGTTTCCCACTGTTTTTCTCATTTAAAACACATCCATTATGCATCGTCTATAATTTTTGATTTGACTTCCTATAAGCAAAAAGAGAAAAAGTTTATTCTACTTAATCAATCTGTTTGTAAAATTTCATAGATTTTTGCAATTTAAAATACCTTAAATTGTACATCACCTGAGGTCAGGATTTCGAGATCAGCCTGGCCAATATGGTGAAACACTGTCTCTACTAAAAATACAAAAATTAGCTGGCCATGGTGGTAGATGCCTGTAATCCCAGCTACTTGGGAGGCTGAGGCAGGAGAACCTCTCGAACTGGGGAAGTGGAGGTGGCAGTGAGCCACTGCACTCCAGCCTGAGCAACAGAGGGAGAATCCGTCTCAAAAACAAAACAAAACAAAACAAAACAAGCTTAAATTGCAGTTGTTCTTGCCCATACCTGATATTATTACAAATCGTTTTAACAACAACAACAAAAAATCCGAAAAAAATTTTCACATTTTTACCTTTATAGTCTTCGATTAAATCACGTAATTACAATAATAATTACAATACATAAATTAGGGAAAATACATCTAACTCTGTAATAACACAGGGCAAACTTGTAGTAATCAATTGTATGGTCAACTCGAGAATACCCTGGAAGTCATGGGATTTTGGTGTGTGTTGCAGGTCACATTCTTAAATGCAAACTCTGAGATGGAGGTTAGCATAAAGATGGATTATTTAGGGACTGTTCTTGATATCAGTAACTCTGAAAAGATAAGGAAGAAAGCGGGATCCAGCAGATAGAGAGTCTGTGTTGTGATTCATTCTCAAGAAAAGCCTCAGCCAACCCCTCAGGCAATTCTGGAGCTGGAATGACCCTTCAGAATTGCACTGAGTTGGAAGAGAAGAGACTTAACCTTTATCATCCATATCAACCCATTATTGGATTCAAGCTGAGCCAGGAATATGGTGTTCTTCAGTTAAAAGACTTTGTATTAGTCTTTTCACATGCTGCTATGAAGAAATAACAAAAACTGGGTAATTTATAGAGAAAAGAGGTTTAATTTACTCAGAATTCAGCACGGCTGGGGAGGCCTCAGTAACCTTACACTCATGGCAGATGATTAACCTCTTCACAGGGCTGCAGGAGACAGAATGAGAGCCAAGCAAAGGGGGAATCCTCCTAAAAAACCATAGGATCTCATGAGAACACACTTGCTATCAGGAGAAGAGTATGGGAGAAACTAAAATAGGAATCATCGATAGTTAATCTGTTAACTAAATCCATGGTTAATTTTCTCCACAAAGAAAATAAAGAACTATTCACATTATCCAGGAAATCAATTAGGTAGAATTGGTTAGGAGATACTTAACTGTGATTGTGGTAAAAAATAACACTTAAACATGAGTCCAACCATAGTGCATTTGGCACTTAAAATGAATTGAAAGAGCCATTTACAAGACATAACTATTTACAATAAGATTTGCTTTTCTAAGCTGCAAAAGTCTATTGATTTTTTTCAAAGAACATTTTATTTCACTGCAGCAGAGTTTTGTCACTTAAATATAACCCAAATTTTTAATTTTCTCTTTGTTTCTTTTTCATGGGCTGAGATCAAAGCACTACTTTATTAAATCTTAAGATAGCATATTTAGTGTAGAGGCATGCATATATTAATCAAAACTACAGTTGAAAACAGATTTTTAATTATGAATTTAAAAAGAGCAAAAATGTTAAAATGGTGCAATTATCTAAATACAGTCATGTGTTACTTAACAACAGGGATATGCTCTAAAGAATGCACTGTTAGGTGATTTCATCATTGTCTGAACATCATAGAGTATGCTTATACTAACCTAGATGTTATAGCTTACTACACACATAGGGTATATGACATAGCCTATTGCTCCTGTGCTAACACCCATACAGCATACTACTGTACTTGTATAGAGTACTGTAGGCAATTGTATTGCAATGGTAGGTATTTGCATGCCTAAATATAGAAAAGGTATAGTAAAAATATGGCATAAAGATTTAAAATGTTACATTTCTATTATAATCTTACAAGATTACCACATGACTATATATGTTCTGAGTATCACTGTACAAAATGCTGCAGATATTTTCTTGAAAACTTATTTACATTAAATTTTTAAAGATACTATAAAAATAGAAAACTGTGTATAATGTATTTTATTTTATTTTATTTTACTTTTGAGACAGAGTCTCACTCTGTCACCCAGGCTCAAGTGCAGTGGTGCAATATTGGTTCACTGTAACCTTTGCCTCCTGGATCTAAATAATTCTCCTGCCTCAGTCTCCTCAGTAGCTGGGATTACAGGCACACACCACCACAACCACAGCAAGCTAATTTTTGTATTTTTAGTAGAGATAAAGTTTCACCATCTTGGCCAGGCTGGTCTTGAACTCGTGACCTCAGGTGACCTATCCACCTCGGCATCCTAAAGTGCTGGGATTATAGGCATATGTCACTGTGCCCAGCCTAAAAATGTATTTTATTATAATAATTAGCTCCATGCCAAGGTTTATCCTCTTTAAAGTATCTGGAACATTCTCACACTGTTTTACTATTAACATTGCTTTAACAGTGCAAATGCACTAGTAAAGAGCTTTTTGTATCTTTATAAATGTAATGAGTCTCCATAGATTCCTCATAGCCTATATAAATAAGAGCTAAGTAAACATTCCCAGTGTGTGTACAAGTATGTGTGTGCATCTGTGTGTGTATGTTTATGTGTATGTTTGTATGTGTATGTGTGTTTATGTATGTCTGTGTGTGTTTCTCAGAGATAAACTCTAGTGACTGTTTACCTAAAATTTACTGTGTTTTTTCTCATGATAAATAATTTGGAGGATTTAACACCCCACGCAAAATCAATCTCTCTCCCTTTTTTCCTCAGCTATTTAAACAAACATTTAATCAATACCAAGTAATGTAAGCACTTATCACAATGTGAGGAAAAGACAATTCAGGAAGGACCTTTTCCTGAAGCTCCTAAACATTTTTAATCTGCGTGAAAAATCATAACCCAATAAACTCTTCCCTCTGAAACTTAGGCAGAAGAGCTTCAGCAGCTGAGTTTGAGTATACAATATTTAAAATTTAACAGCTTTAGAAGTAATATGGTCTGCTTTTTCCGGCAGCTTTCTTTAGCTATATCGAGATATGATTGACAAATAAAATTGTACATATTTAAGATGCACAATGTGATGACTTAGATACATATACATTGTGAAATGATTGCCACAATCAAGCTAACATATCTATCACCTCACATAATTATTTCTTAATGTGGTGAGAATACTTCAGATCTACTGTCTAAGCAAATTTCATGTATACAATATATAATTATTATTAACTACAGTCACCATGCTATATATCAGGTCTCCAGAACTTGTTCAGTTTATGACAGTTTGTACCCTTTAGTCCACAACTCTTCATTACTGCCCTTTGTAACCCTGTTAACCACCATCCTATTTTCTCTTTCTGTAAGTTTCACTATTTTAAATTCCACATATAAATGAGATTATGTGGTGTTTTGTCTCTGCCTAGCTTATTTAATGTAGCATAATGGCCTCCAATCCTCCAATTCATCCATGCTGTCACAAATAGCAGTATTTCCTTCTGTTGAAGGCTAAATAATATTCTACTGTGGACAATGCATATATTTTTTTTTTACATTTTCTTTATCAATGTATCTGTTGATAAACACTTAAGTTGTTTCTATCCTTGACTATCGTGAATCATGCTGCAAGGAACATGAGAGCACAGATATTTCTCCAACATAGTGATTTTATTTCTTTTGGATATCCCCAAAAGTGAGATTGATGGATCATATGGTAGTCCTATTTTTACTTTTTATAGAAACCTCCATACTGTTTCTCTCCAAATTATGAACTCTACAGTCCAGATACAAATCAGGATTCTAGAGAAGTTGAATACTTCTAATGTCTGGGGAATAATGCCAATTTATGTTAGGAAAACATCATTGGTCCTAAATAACCCTTGCTCCCAAATAAATTAATGATATAGACACACTGCACATCATAAACCTAAATTAACTTAGGTATGCTCTGCAATTATTTTCAAAATTAGAATTATTCAAACCATAAATATATAAATGTAACACACAGAGAAACTAATTGTGTTAAAGCAATATGAAATCTGAAGCCTAGTAAGAATAAGAGAAGAATGGTGACTAAAGTAATTATTGATTTAAGCCCCTTAAAACAGAAACAAAGGATCGCTGTTCTTTGTGAGTTCTAAAAGATAATGTTTGATGTTTTAGAAAATATAACTAAATATGGAATATGGACCCTTATATTGAATCTATGTATTTGAAACAGAGTTTCATGGGTTTGACCGTAGGGCTACAATCATGGACATTTGGTTATATGATTTACTGTTCTTTAAAGTTTAAATTATGTGGCCAGAGCAAGCACTTATTTTCACCATCCTCATTTGTATTAGACTGTAAGCTCCCCAAATATTAGGGATTGAGCCTAGTTATTTATCAGAGCAAGAAATACAAAATTTCAAGTTTCAATGGTGAAAAGATCAATGATTTGGGAGGAAAGAATTCAAGGAAATAATTTGGGACTTAAAATCAGTAAAATAATCTATATTACAAAACCAAGTACACTTCCCTATTAATTATTCCAGCAAATAGCATTACAAATCTCTAGTTCTACAAAGTAAAAATCTAAGACTCATCTCTAACTCCTGCTTCTTATGCAGCTCCCATGATGTTCCATCTGTGATTCTGCTCAGTGTTCTTAACTACCTTCTGGATAATCCATTTTCTCCTTCTACACCATTGACATAGCATCAGAAGTTTGAACTACTCTAGTCCTACACATTTCCCATGTTTATTCATCTCTACAAATGTCCCACGTTTATTCATCTCCACAAAAAGCCCACAAATAAGAACATATCAATACTCACATACACTTAAAAGCTACAATAGAAATACTATAATTACATTCACTTCTCCTGACACATCATGCCATCTCTCACTGTTTTCTTTTCAGTCAGATGTTAGAGCCTCACATCCACTGAACTACTCCACCCACAGACTGGAGGCAGAAACAGCTCCCCTTTGATGGCAGCCTTTGCAGCACGATATCTTGATGACTTCCCTAAAACCTATCTGTAGTTTGGTAAATAACTTCATAAATTACCCCATTTGAGTGTTCTATCTGATCCTTGCTAAGACCTTAAGTGACACACTCACGATTGGGTCACTAAGCACCTAGGACATTGCATGCCTCTAATTGGCATTCATTAGATCCACATTTGCTTACATTTAATAATAATAAATAATAAAGAAATATCTCCCAAACTGAATCACAAACCCCTCTGCGACAAGGACTCAAACCTTGCAATTTATATGTCTTTTTAAATTTTCTTAACTTTCACAATACCAACATCAAAACATACTGGTTTGATTGAGAGATAGTGTTTTCAAAAGGTTTCACACACAAAAAAAATGACACCAGCAGAATGAAAATAATTGTATATGAAAAAATTTTCAGAACTTTCAAATGCTTTAAAATATTGATGCAAGATAACTTCACCAATGCAACAGAATTTTTGTTATTTTGAATAATTATCAAGACTAAGATAAAGAAACAAAGTATTTTAATGGATGTGAGTTTTACCTTTTGACTTTAAAAAAATTACCGTTTTTTAAAATATTTAAATAAATTATATTCAACTCATTTCAATCATGAAAATATTTTAAAGATTAAATATTATTTCCTACAATGAACAATATTCTGAAGTTACACAGTTTGTCCATTTTTTTTTTCATTTTATCCCTTAAATTATGTAATTCTGTTTTTCACTTTTATAACAACCAGGACTTAAATTTTAAAAACAGTCTTTTAGAAACCTCAAGTATGGACCCAAATTAACTATGAGCACGTTCCTTTTTGAGAGTTTATTTGTCCTTGTGTATCTTCCTAAGGGTGTTGGAGAGCCAAAATATCCTTAGCATATAGCTTGCTTCTTTTTATTTCTCCACATCCTTAATAGAAAATAAGTTCGTACTTTATGATTATATGGATAATTTTATGAAGGTAATAGAAGATTTTTGAGATGAGTTAGGGTTATATTTTTTATGTCTCTAATTTTTACATTGCCAAAACTCAGGTAGAAATCATGGGAAATGGAATTAGTGTGCTGACTGCAGCTGCCTGTGCACTTTCTCTTTATTTCCATGTTTCTAAGTAGCTTGGCAGGTACATGTAAGAGGGGCACGCCCTTTGACCAAGGCTCTTCATCACTTCCCAGAGGGTAAGATAATGGCAAGAGAGACTCCAGTTCAGATAGGCTATGAGAGGTGATGTGATCAATGTAGACACAGACAGGAGCAGCTCTTTAGTCCTGAGGAATTTCAATAACATTAATTGCTTTGTGGAACATGTTACTATTCTCTATTCAATTTAGAGTGTGTTGAGACTATAGTTCATTTCATCACAGTGTTTCTGAGGACACATTTCTCACAAATCCCAGGGTCATAAAGAATTTAACTTTTTCTAGGCAATTGATTTGATTTTGTCTTAAATACTGCAAGCTTTGAAACTGATTGCATCTTTCCCTTTGTTACTTGCATGCTTAGAGCTAAATTTGCTGTCCATCCCTAGAAGAGCAAAGGATAGCTTGCCACATATTTTATGATAATCTTTCATATTTTTTATTCAACTTGAGCCCTTTCTCCCTATAAATTGTATCACTGTTTCTCCCTGATGTATCAGATATATCTTTTCTTCCGATATCTTTAACCACCTGTCTCAGCCCATTCTATTAACACCAGGGACAAGCCTAGTTTACTGACCAATTGCAATGAAGGAAACTACAATTTAGCAGAAATCTGAAGCATCTCATTAAACAAAAGAAAAATAGTTTTATAAGATTGAGAAGGGCAGGCTGTAAGAGAAATTTAAAATGAAGCAGAGTTTTAATAGGTGTAAAGTAGAACTACGTAAAAAAGGATATGGTCTGCAAAGTGGTTTCTGGATCCAGTTTTCTTAGAAACTGAGAAGTCAAAATAAAGGTAGAAGTTTGTGTTTAGAAACCACATATTTGAAGCTCCAGGACTAAGCCGGAAACTGAGTTGCCTCTCTGTGTCAAAGTGACTTGTCAAGAATGCAGTGTTTAATTCTTACTGACGCAATTTCAAAGAGCAAATTTTCTGATAGTCTATGATTTTAGAGAACAAAGTTTCTCGGCGCATAAAAATGCAGTCTTCAATTGAGCGAAGGAGGTCATTATGACACTTTCCACCTGCAGTGTGTCCTTGGGAAAAATATTGTTTCCTGATAAATTAACTGTTAACTTCATCTATGTCTGTTATTTCATCCTGATGGATGGCTGGGTACACCTTCACTTTCTTAGTCCAGGTTAATTTTTACTTTCTCACATGTTTAAATGTAGCAATGTGTAAATTAAGAATAATCAATTAACAGAATACTGAATTTCCTGAAAAGTCAAAATATAAAGCTAAAGAAGTTAACACTTCAGAATAGAATTCTGATTTTACCACAAGCATTTTGAATAAAAACAGTGATTATTTATCCAAGAAATTTTCAATTAACTTAACTCTTCTTACTAATGTCATTGTTTTTGGTCTCTCTCCTTCTTGTACCCCGTCATGCATCACTGATCTAATATGATAGAATTTGGAGGGTTTTCCCATTGGTGGCATTCATTTTTATGTGTGAGGAAAACACCTATCAGTTCATTGGAGTTAGGCTATACCAGAAAGCCCAAAATACTGAAGTGCCTCAGTCGAATGCTTATTGATCATGCAGTTAATAATATTATTTAGGCCAGAAACACTTTTTAAGAGTATTGAGAGATAAACTGCTTTTAAACACGTGCGCTTTTTTTTCCTGCAATTACTAGAGAAACTTCAACAGATTACACGTATGCTTCACTGTTAGGTAAAGTCTGGGGTATTTAAGTTGTGATATAGATAGATGGGCAGTGGCAAATCTAAATTTAGTGGTAGGAGAGAATGTAATCAAAATGTTTATTCCTCACAGGGAATCTGAGTATGAGAACATATGATCTTGGGTCCCTGAAGCTCTGTAATAAAGGACACATTATATATTCCTGACCACTAGAGAGAGGCCCAAAATCTAGAAATGCTTTGGTTGTAGACTGAGCTTTGGCTATTATGATACCACCAGGTCATTCTTCAGTGGCTTCCAGATGATGATAGGTATTCAGAGATCCACTGTCTTCTGAGGGATTTTGGCATGAAAGAAATGAAAATCAGTAGCTTCTCCATAAATGTAATGTTTAAGAAATCAAGCAATGCTAATGTATTAGTCCATTTTCACATTGCTGATAAAGACGTATCTGAAACTGGGTATTATACAGAAAGAAAAGGTTTAACAGACTTACAATTCCACATGGCTGGGGAAGCCTCACAATTATGGCAGAAGGTGAAAGGCACATCTTACATGGATGGCAGCAAGCAAAGAGAGGGAGTTTGTGCAGGAAAATTCCCATTTTAAAAAGCATCGGATATCGTGAGAGTTACTAACTATCATGAGAAAGGCAGGGGAAAGACTCAACACCATGGTTCAATTTCCTCCCAACAGATTCCTGATGGAATTGTGGGAGTTATAATTCAAAATGAGATTTGGGTGGGAACACAGCCAAACCATATCAGCTAGTGACCTCTCTTTCTTTCTTGCCTCTAATTTCCACATTAGTAATCTTAGGATAATGAGCTTCAACAAGGTCAGGAGAGAGGTAGAATACCATAGCTGTTACCCTTAGGACAAAAATTTAAATTACTTGGGTTCAGGGTCTGGCTCTATTAATGCCATATCTGTGGCTTTGGGCAAGAGGCTTTATATCTCCAATTTAAGACATTAAACATTGTGATTTCCCTATTTATGAAATAGAGATAATGATCATATTTGTATAAGGAATTAAATGAGAGATAAGGTATGTCAAATTTCAGTATAGTGCCTATAGCTGTAGGATGTGCTTAGTGATATCTGTGTGTGGTTATATTTTTAAAACAAGCATAAAATACTGAAAGCCCAAAATACTGAAGTACTTCAGCATTTTGAGGAAAACCTCTAGAAACAATACAATGCCTTTCTGAATATGGTAGTCATCTTAAAAATACTAAAAATTATGCAATTTCACCAGAAACCCTTGCCTCTAGGAATAATGTATGAGTAAAACCTTTTTTTTTATTCTTGCAAATAAATATTAAATCAGCATTTAGTTTAAATGATGAACTATATTTAATAGTATAAATAAAAAAATTGACACTGTAGAAGAAGCAAATACAACTTCTCTCCACTTTCAAAAATGTATTAGGTATGTTATCATTCATTCCACAGTTATTCATAACATATATAAGGTACGCAAGCATACTGTTATGTTCTAGATTTCAAAGGTTGAGTTTTCAAAGTATCTGCCTTCAAGCAGATCATGACATCACAAGAAGACAAGTGGGCTGTAATATGTACAGTACATCCTTACTTCATGTCATTAATACATTTTTGGAAACCACTACTTTAAGCAAAATGACTACAATGAAACCTATATTTTTCTCATCATTACAATTAAACCACATTATTTGAGGGCCTACTGTATGTCATTTCATTTGAAGTCACAGATTCCAAGAACCTATCAGCAATTTGAAGTGAGGACTGATGCCTCTCTAATGTAGGTAGGACAAGTGAAGGCAGGATGCCACTCATGGCCATGAGGATCATGTTCTGCCCCATCACAATGGCAATGGTGTCCCTGGAATGATGTAGAGTGCAGCACACAGGACCCACGCATGACGTTTCATGTGGGGCTCTTATTTGATCTTAGTGTTAAAGAAAGAATATCTTGTAAAGTGGAATAATGTATATCATTCAATTCAGTAAGCATACATTTAGGATCTTCTATATCCAATAGGTGCTAGAATTACCATATGAACAGTGAGGTAAATTTCAATAGACTGAATACAGAGTACAGATAAAAATTACTTTCAATTAAAAATTAAGTGAAAAAAATAAAATCATAAAAGCATTTAAAGGAAAAATAAGAGAATTCCTACATCTCCTCAGAATCGGAGGAGCCTTTCTAACACAAATCCAAAATTCACATAAGAGAACACAAAATCAAATGCATAAAAATGCTTTATAATGGCTGCATGGGAAAAATTAGTATAAAAATAATTGTTGAGTTAGGAAAAACAGTTGCTAATCTTATTACGGATGAAGGGTTCATATCCCTAAATGTTCATAGTTCCTAAGAAATCAAGACAAACCTGCAAAGTTCACATAAAAGAAATATAAATTACTCTTAAACAATGGGAAAATGCTTATTCAATATGTAAATAGAAAAAATTTCAATAATTCACCAAGGTGTTTTTCCTGCATTCAGACTGGCAAAATTCAAAAGTTATACAATGCCTAATATTTTGGTAAATCCATACAATTCTCCTAGAGGACAATTTGACAATTAAATGTATATACACTTCACTGAGCAATTTTACTTCTGGGAATTTTTCTCACAGATGGCCTTCCATAAGTGCAAAGTAATCTCTGTACAAAGTTACTCATTGCAGCAGTGCTTCTAATAGCAAAAGGTTGGAAACAACCCAAAAGACCATCAGCCAGGCACTGATTAATAAAATCATAGTACATCCCTGCAATTGCAACGGGCTATTACGCAGCTGTAAATTTATAAAAGGAAATGGCTCTCTCTACTACTGCTATGCCAAACTCTCCAAAATATATTAATTGAAAAAGGAAAGATTCATAACAGTTTATGTAATGTTCCTCATATGTGAAAGAAACACAAAATAAAACTGTATTTATATTTGCCTGAAACAACTTTAGAAGGATAAATATACAACTAGTAAAAATTATTAACCATGATAGTAGGTAATGGAAACTGAATAAATGAGAAGTTAGCTGATAAACTTCTTACTGTGGATATGTGAAAATTTTTAATTTCTAACACATATAAATATGTTGCCCATTCAAAAATATAAACAAATTAATACATATCTTTAAAGGAAATATCACTGTATCCTCTTTAGTGAAAGTGAACCAACAGGTATTGATTACCTGTTTTTTGCCAGTTATTTTGCTAGGTTGTGTGCATATGTTATATAATTGCATATATTGTATATATTTCACTTACGTATTACTTAAATTTTAAAAAAACTTTACAAGATAATTAACACCCAAGGTTTACAAATCAAATAACTAAGTCTCAGAGAGATTAAGATGTCTAGGTTTGTCCAACTAATAATGGTAACAGCTAACCCTTACGTAAACTTAACCATGTGCCAGGTACTGCTATAAGCACTTAACATAGATTAATTTAATCCTTAAGCAATCCTATGGGATAGCTACTAATATTTGACTCCACTTCATCAGAGGAAACAAACATACATAAAAGGGTGTGCCATGTGTCCCAGAATCCACACTGAAAAAAATGGCAAATTGAGTGTTCAAGCCTTAGGAATCTAGCTCTCTACAGTCCATGTTCTTTGCCACCTTGCTATTATCGCAGTAATTCTACCAGTAAATTTTACTATTTTCCTTTATAGCATGTTTTATTTATGTGTCAAAATGTAAACACTGAAAAACTACCTTCATTAGTATGCAATAAATTCTTTTAAAAAACTGAAATCATGAAGAGCCACATGGACACAGAAATAGTAAGTTGTTCCTAACCAGGAGGGAAAACAATTCTCTCAAATTTCATGTGACTCTCTTTGAATGCAGTGTGCTATGAGATGGTGAAGAACTGGACTAGGGATTAAAGGGCCTGAGTTCTTAAAGCAATTTTGTCTCTATGTGGCAGGTTGTTCTTTTTTTGTTTCTGCTTCCTCAAATGGAAGTGATCTCTTGTGTCTGTCACCCCTGACATGCCACAGTTCCAAGTTCTGTAAAAGCAGCTACTATCCCCAAAACCTAATACCACAGAAACTTTTCCAATGAATTTTTCTAGAATGTCCCCAAAAGGGCCTATTAAGTCTGTAGCACCTTTAGAAAATCAAGTCCTAAAGGGATGCGGTCAGGAACTACCTCGTTCCTTAAACTGCTAAATGGTGAATTTTACTCCATTCTCACTAGAATTATTTCTAAGCGATTAAAACAGTATAAAAGGTCAAAGCTGAGCCAGCCATCAGCAAAGGAGTGAGCCGTAACTCTGTGTCCAGTTGGGAGAAAAATCTACGAATTCATTCTCCTGAGCTCTGTGTTTTTGTTCTCTGCCAAATGACCTTACTGAAGAAAGACGCAGGCCACTTAAGAGCTCAGGCTTAGAGTATTATATCCCATGTAACTTCTGTTTGGTTTTTACAATATTAAAACACACTCGGCAAAGGAAACATACCAACATATATTTTAGATGTTTGGAATTATTTATCTAACTGTATATTTACAAACCATGGAATCCATGGTTTAATTTTACTATAGAGTACTTTAATTAAATCTTCAGATCTAAAGATTTGAATGACTGTTCCAGCCAGCTGCCAAGTTATAACTGACACACATAGAGACAAAAGTTTAAAATGGGATTCCATGGTCACAGCCAAAGCATAATGTCTGCTGCAGAGCAGGATGCAGGGTGTTGAATACTGCAATCTCAGCAGACTATAGCTTAACTGCCAAGGCCTGACAGAAAGACTGATTTTCTTTAAAGGCAGCTGAATGTTTTAGGAAATCATATTGAATTTATAAAATATCTACAGCATCTTTTCATTTGAATTATGAAGCTTTGAGAACTTAATTGTGAATATATTCAAGTAAAGAACCCAATATATAGGTATAAAACACTTTAGAAGGCATTCCAGAGCACTGTTGCAAGAAATTTTTGGAAGCCTGTGAATCTATACCCACCATTTAAAAATACAGAATTGTCATTTACCCTGAAGGTATTGTCTAAATCATGTAAATGGGGCTTTATTTCATAGTTTCAAGCATCAAATGACAGATATTGAAAGTGCAAAAAGATGTCTTTGCAGCATTTTATAATTTTAATAGTTAAACTATGCCTTTATGTCATTAGTGGTTACAATGTGCATAAAAACACCAACCAGAAAAATCATTTCAGTCCTTAAAAAGAACAGGATATTAGCTGTTAGACCTTTTATAAAGAGGAAGGGAAAAGAGAACAATGAATATAAGAAAACATGCCCAATATAATCTGTTCAAATTCTGATTTTAATATTTATGTGACTTTAACTAAAATATTTAGGTCTTATCTGAAATATTTTTAAAATCATTCCTATGCCTCCAAGCTATGCTAGCTAAATTAAATGTGTAAGCAATGCACATGGTGTCTGGCACTCAGATGACAATCAACAGAAAGTGGCTGAATCTTAAAACTTGACACATTTATCTTGTATTTACCATACACCCTTTCTATAGCATGAGTATAAAATGTTTCCTTTTTTTAAGTGACCAAAAATAATTTTCCAAGTCATATATATATATATATATATACACACATATACATATTTTGAGATAGAGTTTCGCTCTTGTTGCCCAGGCTAGAGTGCAGTGGCACAATCTCGGCTCACTGCAACCTCTGCCTCCGAGGTTTAAGAGATTCTTCTGCCTCAGCCTCTCAAGTAGCTGGGATTGCAGGCAACCACCACCACTCCCAGATAATTATTTGTATTTTTAGTCAAGACAGGGTTTTGCCATGTTGAGCAGGCTAGTCTCAAACGAATTTTCCAAGTTTTAAATGAAATAACTTTTGGCACAAATTCACAAGAATAACAACATTTGTATTAAAATACAATATACAATATAGTACCACTTGGACATTATGTGACAAACAGAAATTCCACTATTTGTATTTCCATAGAGCAGTGAGTCTCTTGCCCAAACCCTTTCTCGCTTGTTCTAACAGTCTAATTTGTCCACAATTCTCAATGGTGTACTAACTGTATTTGTTTTCAGTTTTTAATAATTTATAGATTTGTTTTTGTCTTTGCTTCATTTCCTGTCTGCTTCATTAGGGTGATGCAGTAATACTAGGTCCAAACTTTCATTTTAGATGGCCAGTCACAAGATTTAAACTGACAAGGAGACTATGTTAGTTATGTACATAAAACCATATATTCCCTCAACCTGGAAGTCAGCTTTACTAGCAATAAAGCTGACATGTTGATGGCCATCTGACTGACTCTCAAATGGTTCTGGTTTCAAAAGAGAATATGAATGCTATTTACAGCCATTGCCCTACTGAAAAACATTCGTCCTACATATAGGAGGATGCATGATGTCATCCATCAGTGTGTGAAAGAAGTGAGGAAGGGGTCTCCCCTCTTTTCTCATGAGATAGAAATTACTGCTATATATTCATCAGCCTCTTCCATTATGCTGTAATTACTTAGACGGCCAAGGCAGAGCACAAGCGTTGTTCTGGGGTCACAATTTTGGCTGTTATTTTTAAAAGCCATATACAGAAGGGTTTCAATTAAAGATGGAAAAGCTTACTAGACTCAGAGATATCCAAATATTAGATAGCTTACTACACAAGTTGAAATTTTCCTGTCATGGAAGAGAACATAATTGTAAGGCCGGTTGCCTCACAGAGGGTTAAACGGACACATCCATCTCTCTCCTTGCCTGATAACTGCGTCATCACCCAAGCTCGTTATCTGGCCTTGCCCCACAGCTTCCCCGCACCCGCCTCCGCACACCAGACCCAAGCCCACATTCAGCACTGAATTATGCATTCAACCGCCAGGCTGCTGTTGATAAACCCTGCAGGAAATTTTTTTTAAAGAAGCCCCATCAGACCCTGCCCCGTAGCAGTCTGTTCTGTATGCCCCGGGAAGGCCCGCCTACCCATAACCATTAGCTCCAAGCATTTCCTGCTTCTTAATAGCCAATAAGATTGCCTTCACTTTGTTCCAACAGTCAATCAAGGCCCAAGGTCCCACCTGCCTACCCATAACCACTAGCTCCAGACATTTCCTGCTTCGTGACAGTCAATAAAATTGCCTTTGCTTTGTTTCCCCAATAGCCAATCAATCTCCTCTCCCCATAAAACCCCATGACCTAAACAGCCAGGCACAACTTCTCTGGCCCCTTTCTGGACCACAAAACCCCACTGGGGGTAAATAAATTAGCGTCTCATTTTCTTATACTTGCCTCAGTTTCCTCATTTTACATCGGCAATAAACCTTACAATAATATCCACTAATTGATAAAAATGAGATTTTTTTAAAAATCAGCTGCCAGATTGGTGGCTAGTTTTTAAGCTTCCCTCCAACAATATAATCTTAAGATTATAATTTTTAAATAATCACTTATTTCTCTTTCTAAACTAATGTCTATCTTAACGCCTTCATTTTTTTAAATTTGCCATTCAAAACTAATATTTCTGAAAAAAAAGATGTTTTTGTTAATAAAGCATCACATAACATAAAACCTAAATACCAGCAAGTGCAATGCACAAATTCAAGATGAATTTCCTTAAGAATGCTGGTGATGACAGAGATTAAATCAATTTATGATTTATGAGAAAAAAATAAAAAATAGATGTCAAAATAACAAGGCCTCTTTGAGCAGTACTTAAAATAATTGGTTAAAGGTATTTTTTCAATGGTTCAGAGTTTTTTTACTTATTAATATACACATTCCAAAGTAAAGGTACAAATGCATGTATGTTCAGGTTTCTTTCTTCCTGAAAGTAACTATTGGGACAAGTCTGACCAGTTCATATGACAGTGGTAGTTATCCTACAGAAAGATGAAGAAACTGGTACACTTTCCTACAGAAAGATGAAGATACAGGAGATACTGGTATATATATTGCCATCTCTAAAAATTTACTAAGTAAAATTATTGTTTTATATGGCTGATGACTTATTAGAATCTTACCAGTTGTCTGACTTAATAAGAAAATGTAGTCCATTTCTTTATGCCTCATATTTCAATTTACAATTGTATATTCTTCCTGCCTTCTTTCCCTACTTTTTTTCTCTTTGGCAGGATAGTTTTCTGATTTTTCTCAATAACTATAAAGAAAAGCACATAGAAAACTGAAAATTCTACTCTATCATTTTGACAAATAATTTGTATAATATTTGGCATTAAATGAGTTTAGGAGAGTTAAAATATCTCACATTCTTTGTCATTTGGATATAGATTTAATTAATTACCATGAGTATTCAAGCTCATTTTTATAGTTTGATTAGTACTTCTCCATAGTACTAAGATTGATAAAAACCTAAAGTTTTACAAATTTTTTGAAACTGTTTTTGTTTCATAAGTATTGAAAAATAAAGAATGAACAAGTGATATTGGGTCAACATGGATAAAGAGTTGAGAGAAATATTAGATCAATGTTCTCATAACACACTAAAAGTTGCCAGAAATCTTTAAAATATAAATTATTACAACGAATTTTAAAATTAAAAACTTATTTAAATATTAAAATGTTTACACATCAAAACAATATAAAATCTTTAAAGAGGAAAATGTTAAATATGACAATGTTAACATATGAAGAATTTGATAAGTCAATAAGACAAAGACAAATGACAAAGGAAACATATATAAACAAATAGCCAATAAATTAATGTTCACCATTACTAATAATCAAAGGAATAAAATTAAACCATCTAAAATATTGCAATTGTTTTTAATGAAATTACTAAAAATGTTTTAGAAAAAGCCATAGAAAATACTAAAATATTTATTTTGTGCACTGGAAGAAACTTTGTTAATATAAGTCAAATAATAACATCATGTTTACTCTTATTCTGTAACTGCATTACTAGGAAAATATTATATAAATAATTGGACCATGAGAATGTATAAGGGTGTTCATTAATATACAAATTAACATTTATTTTTAAAATAAGTAATATGTTCCAATCACTAGGGATAGATTTTATTACTTTGAGACTATTGCCATCATGGATCTTATAGCTTAGCTTAGCTAGGACTAAATGTCATAATTACAGAGATCATGCAGGTGCAATGATATCTTAGAACCTAGATTTCTGACCTAGATAAAGTGAACAAGAGAAGAGTTTCCTGAGAAGGTGGCATGGAAGCTGAATCCTGGAAGATGAATGATAAACTGGTAAATGAAGAAAGGACAGAGAGGAAAAAGAACAAGCCAGTCAGTAAAAATTGCACTTACAAGGGAATTGCAAGAGGGAAAAAGCGTGATACCTTGAAAAAAGTATGATGTGATTTTAAGCTGATAAGATCATATAAAGATAGGGTAAACCAAGTTGAAGAGTTCACATTTAAATACAATGGAGAGTAACAGAAATCCCTTGAGTAGAAGCATGGCAAACTAATTTATTCTTGCAACAATTTTTTTTCAGCATGTACTTTATGTAAGGCCCTGTAAACTAAAGATTCATGGTCTTCACTTTCAGGAAATTTACAGTGCAATAGTCAGATGATTGTTTTCCAAAATCATTCTGGTTTCAGGACAGAGAACAGACTGTATAAAAGTGAGAATTAATGTAGAGATAAATTTTAAACACTTTGTAATATCCCAACTGTTAAAAGAAAAACTTTAGAGAAATTAAACTTAACAGAGTTTATCTGAGCAAAGAATGGTTCATGAATCAGGCAGCACTCACAGCTAGATGCGGTTCAAAGAGCTCCACTTTAGCAGCATAACAGTAGGTTTTCATAGGCAAAAGAGGGAAGCAAAGCAAAAAATTATTTAATTGGCTACACCTAGGTATTAACCTTATTTGACTATGATCTGATTAAAAAGTCCCTAGTTAGAGATTCGTTGGCTGTTGCTGATTGGTAGAAAATTTAACTTTCGTTTTATTGTTTACATTGAATTGGGTTTTGGTTTGCTTATCTAATGCACTGTTGCCAACTCAGCCTAATGGCCTCCTCAACAATTCCCCCCCCCCCCCCCCCCAGACAGAAGTCTTGCTTGGTCGCCCAGGCTGGAGTTCAGTGGCATGATCTCAGCTCACTGCAACCTCTGCCTCCCAGGTTTAAGAAATTCTGCCTCAATCTACTGAGTAGCTGGGATTAAAGGTGCTGCCACCATGCCCGGCTCATTTTTGTACTTTTAGTAGAGATAGGGCTCTGCCATGTTATCCAGGCTGGTCTCAAACTCCTGACCTCAAGTGATCCACCCACCTTGGCCTCCCCCCAAAATTTTTAACACATCTGAGAGATGATGGTTTCCTGACCCTGAAAAAAGTGGCAATGAAATAAATTAAAACACCCAAATTTCCAACAAATAGGTCAGGAAAATAAATTTATTCAGTTATTATAAGGTATATTTGAGATGGCTATTGACATAGAAAAATATTTATAATATATAATGGATCTAAAAAACAGTTATAAATCATATATTATAATCTCACATTTTCCAAATATTTTAATTCTTCTAATTGTCTACTGTTGTGTAAAAAATTACCTCAAAATGGCTACTTAAAAAAATCTCCATTTTATTATATTTAATAATTTTGTGAATTAGGAAATAGGGCAATGGTAAACTGGGCAACTCTTTTGCTCCATGTAGTATTACTTAGTCACTTGGTGGTATTTAGTTGGAAAACAGGCTGCTCTGAAGTATCCAAAGGGACTTAACTCAAATATTGGCCCTTTGGCAGGGATAGCCAGGAAAGCTAGTTTCATCTGTGACTATTGAGCTGGGCAACTAGACAAATCCTTTCTAGCCTGGCAGTCTCAAAGTAGTTTGATTTCTCACAAAACCACTTAGAGATTCCAGAAAAAGTGTTCTAAGTAAGATGCAGAATGTGGAAACTGCCACACTCATAAGGCACAATATTACCATCTGTCCCAAATGTTCTGGGTCAAAGCAGTTGCCAAGCCCACCCAGGTTGAAGAAAAGGAATTGTAGAAACCCCTTCTCCCATACACATGCACATACACCTCTATGGAAGGAACGTTTTTAAAATATTGAGAATATCTTTAATTAAATATGCTTCTCTCTGACTGCAAATTATTTACATTTTTTCCTCTATGTTAAATATACTCATCTCCTTCTGTGATCCCCCAGTGTCTCCTCCAATTATAGCATTTGTTCAAATTCCTGGATCTTGTCACCTAAATCACATCCAGAAGGAGATGAGCTTTCTCGGGTTTGGTTCCTTAAGTAAGAAGCTCTAATTCTGAATATATGTGAACTAAAGAATCAAATAATTTGACTTACACTTACTTACATGACGTTTAATGGTGAGGCCTAGATAGTAAAACCAATATTAAAAAACCCAATAAAATACATTTGGAAGTGGAAGGTAAATAGCAGTAACAAATCCATGACATTTCTGAAACGTAATCAGTCATATGACTCCTACTCCTTGATTAAGGCCCCATAGTAATCTCTAGGATAATTCTTGACAATACCCTCTGAGCTCTTGTTTCTGAGCTTTGGTTCATTTATCACTTGCATTTGAAATGCTACATTCATAACTGTGTACCTTCTCAGCCTGCCTTCTCTTTACAGAAATTTGGAGGTCCCAAGTCACCTTTTCATTTTGTACTATCTCTGTCACATTCAATATAAGCTGATTTAATTCCTTTAAAACTGTGTGGGTTTCTTGTGTATCAAATTACAATTCACGCTACTAAACAAAGTCTGAGACAGGCCTTTCTCTACCTTGGGCTGAGAATCAGACTCCTAAAGGAAAATGTTCCCAAGATTCTTCTAAGTCATTGGCATATTGAGACATTCTAATAGCCTTGTCTCATCCTATCAGAGATGATGCCTAAGAGGAAGTACTAAGCATTTTAGAAGTCCTACTGTGCTGTCCCTTAAATTTTCTGATACATCAACCAAAGTTCCCACAGTCATAGCATGTGATTTTTCGCCTTAGGGTATGCTTATTCGTAGCTGTTCTACATTCTGTTTTTGACCTGACACCATTTAAAATTAAGATTCCCTTGGTGGGAGAGACTGAGAATGAGAAAGAGTTTTATTTTTCAAACCTGGTAGCCATATATTTTCTCTAAATTATACTCAAAAATTGAACAGATCCTCCTTTCATTTATTACATTCTTCTATTTTATCATAGACAACCAAAAGTCAAATCCCTGTCTTGGCCAGATCATTAAGTGACCTTTTTATTTCCCATTTTACTGCTGGAGACATCTGGTACCATTTCTCTAGCCTCCAGCAGCATTTCCTCATTCTTTTTAATGTCCTTATGAACCATTTCTGTAATGCCCTTCCAGCTCCTATCTGCTACTCAGTCACAAAAATAAAGCCATAAGTTGTAGGCAGCACCCTGCTTCTAGATGATCAGTTTTGTTTTAGCCTTTTATTGTAACATGCACAGTATCTTAACATTAATGGTTTAAACCAACTATTTTATCATTTCATGATATTATCGTTCAGAAATTTAAATAGAAAAATTAATTTGTTCTTTGTGTCATTGAATTGGTCATTCATCAGCATTCAGTTGTAGATAAAGTACTCAAATACCTGCCCAGCCACAAGGAGAGGAGATACAGGTTGGTACTGTAAAATAAGAAATTGGAACATCCTACTCAATTCTTGCTACATAACTGAAAATCTAGGATAAACCTACAGGATCTACTTTCTCTTCTCCCCACCAGCCCAATTACTTGGTCAAGCTCTGAAATTACATACTTGCTCAGAACCAGTAGATGACTAAAACTTCCATTTAACATTGTTCTAAGATAAACAAGAAGAAGGTGGATTTTGTCCCAAGTCTCTTGTTTTTATCATATCTAATTATCCCATTTGTCATGAAAATGAATGACCTCAATAGAGCCCCAATTTTTTTAACTAATTGAAAGAAACCATCAAAGAAAGTAAACCCCATTCATTTATTTTCATTTCATCTTTCAGCCTTAGAGGCAACTGTTTTCACATGTTCAGTCATTTGTCCTCTCCTTTTCTAATTCCTTACATCATGCCTAGAAACTGTTTCTTACTAAACATTTTAAGCTTCACATTAATCAATCTATAACATCCATTATAAATATTTATTTTTAAAATACCCTTTTAGTCACAAATTTGAATTATTAAAGACAAATAATCATTATCTTCTGAGCCTTTTTTTATTTATGCACTGATTCATATAACAGGTATTTACCAAGCCTATACCATGTTCTTGGTATTGGTGAAATAATGATGTGTAAAACAGATATACTTCCTCTATTTCTAGAAAAGTGCTTCGAGACAAGAGTTTAAACAAGTAATTATAATCAATTGAGACTTAACCATGAAGAATACTCAATGCAGAGCATAATAAGGTCATTCAATTGAGTCTAGGGAATAAGGAAACATTTAACAGCAGAACAAACATCCTAGCTGAGACTATGAAAGTTAACCAGACAAAGCCCAGTAAGAAAGAAAGAAGAGGAACCATTTCAGGCAATAGAGATATCATCTTTCAGGTTCCAAAGCTGTGAGATGGCATAGAATACCTGAGGAACTTGAAAAGTTTTGAGAGAGGGGAGAAGAGAGTAAAGGGACATGGGAGGATTAGATCAGAAATTGTTTTATAAATTATGGCAATGAATTTAGACTTTGTAACAAGAATTACAATATAATTCATGAAGATATTTAAACCAGGCTAATTGCCATCATCAGAATTGTGTTAAGAAAATTATCCTGGTTGCAATGTGATGAATTATTTGGAAAGGAAAAATACTGAACATAGGTATTCCACTTTTGAAGCTATGGTGACACTTGGTTAGAGGCAAATATTGACAATGAGAACAATGAATGGATTATTGAGCTATTTAGGAGACATTATTGAGGGTTGAGTTAGCAGAAAAATTACAATGAAAGTGCTAGTAGTTAATAAGAATAGAACAATGATAATGTGTCACACAATGTTCTAGGTCTTTTACCTGTTTTATTTAATTTGATATTTAAAATAACCAAATGGGCTAGGTAATATTATTTTTTCTATTTTACATATAGGGAAACTGATTCATAGAAAGATTATGGAAACACTAGAGAAGGAGCATGACTAACAAAACAAATGGACTAGAATTATATATAATGTGGTCTAAAGCCAGGGTTTGAACCACATTATTAAGATGGCTAAAATATGACTATAATTGGATGGTGGGGTGTGGGGAGTTTTATCCAATTTAATTTAAAAATATTTAGAGAGAAAAACAGCCAGTTACAAGGTCTATCCCTGATATAAAGAAATCAACAACAAAGGACATTTTGAAAACTGAGGAAATGTGTATATAGACTTGTTATTTTAAGAAAACTTCTTGAAATATGATAGAATCATTATCTAAAAGAGGACAGATTACAAAAGTGTAGGAACACTATGCTCTTTGTGACAAAAATACACATACATGTATCTAGATACATAAATACCTGTAAGAATATAATATTAGGTGTTAACAATAGTCATCTATAGATTGTGAAAATCTGATATTTTTGTTTTATGTTACTATTTTGTCTGAATTTTCTATCTTTCCAGAGTGTATCTAAATTGCTTTGTAACCTTAAAGATTAAAAATAAACATAATAAAAAGCCAAACTATAATTTTAAAAGACAACATGTAAGATCAAGGCCAATTATTATGTGAATTCAACTTTATATCAACTGTTCCACAGAGAACCAAAGGGAGAGATGTGCCCAGGTAAACAATCAGTATAGCAACATATCGCTTTATGACAACCAGTGGATCTGCCTTAATGGCTCTAAAGCAGAACTCCAGCAGAGTTGCAGGCTGGGATTTCTGATAACAAGACACAGAGATCACATTTCAGAGATTTATTAAGGGGTGCTCTCAGAATTAAAACCAAATGAAGGTAAAGTTAGGGAAATGAAAGGAAAGTGATAGAAAGCAAGTAGGAATGAGCAGAAAAGGAAATTGCACTGTGATATATTCTCAGGGTAAGACATCCAGCTATATGGAGAATTTTAATATTTAGTGACCCCTCAGAGACTTTCTGAGTTTAGATGAGAATCATGTCACTATACCCCCACCCCCACTAATTATTCTTTGGCTATGGGCCATCCCAAGAAGTGGGCATGATACTGAGAGAGTATCTTGAGTTGAGGCAGTTATCCAAGGGAACCAATAGCTGAAGGCCAGCAACACTCCTTGGCAGTGAATAAGTTCTTGATTCCTAGAGAAGGATATGGGCAGTAAATTACAGTGTCTACATGAAGAGTATACTCAGAATATTACCTTTATCTGAGTGGATTTCAACCCTGTACATGAAAATATATGGCTGTACAACTTGAGGGCCATATGAAGAGTAATAAAGGACAGAATGATGAGGAAGAAAGACAGCATTCACCCTGACACCTATTCCATGACATATGAGAGAGTAAAGTGCAGGTCGGTCCCCCCCAAAAGGCATAGAATTAACATAAATGGATGACAGAAATGAAACCAGGCACAAAGTACATTAAACTTTATCCCTTTGAAAGCTATATATCTGAAACAATGAAGCTCAATCTGCTGTTAGCTATACTTGACCCTAACTCATATGGGGAACTGTAAGAAAGTTCTGTGTGAGGTGGAGGAGGTGGCATGAGAAGAATGAGAGGAGGTCTTCTTTACCTTTTCAAATTAATGGTTAAATTCTACAAGACTCTTTCATCTACTCTGGATGAAGGAGTAAAGAAAAAAGGTATCTCAAGGATAATGTCAATATTTTTCCTGAATGGTTGCAAATCAAAGACGACATGACAGATTATTCAATTAATTTTATGAAGATGATAGATTATCCATTTTGAAAAAAACAGTAAAATGAGATTCATATCTCATCACATATAGCAAATTAATACTACACAGACTAAATAACAAAACACTTCAAATCAATATGCAATTTAAAAACTTTAATCACATGAAACACACCCTTTTTGCCATACACTACAGATGCCTAGCAATGACAGAAAAAAAAAAGTAAAGCTAAATAGATGCACAAACATGCCAGGAATAAGAAGACAGCTGCACAGCTAAACAAAAATTATGAGCCAGGTTGTCAGATAAAGTACAGGATGCCCAGTTAAATTTGAATTTCAGATGAAAAACAAATGTATTTTTGATATAGGTAGTAGGCTCTGTGGAATATTTAGGATACACTTATAACTAAAACATTATTTTTAGCATTTAAGTATATTTAGCATATTCAGTAAGTTTTTAATATTTAGACTATTTTATTTACTAAATCTGGCAATAAAAATAAGTGATTCTACAAAGAAAAGAGAAAACAAGATTGGAAAAATTATGAAATAAACTATATATAAAACTTCATAGAGGGCAGGGAAAAAGGAGTAATATTAAAGGTGGTATTCAACTAACATGTTGTATTTTACCATAGAGATGGCATATACCAAGCACTGGAAAGTAATGCAGGAGTATCTTCTACATGACTCTTGAGGTACAGGGACAAGTAGACAGGTCATTGTCTTTTATCATATACTCTCTCTCCCTTTGGGCCAATTTGCTAAGTAATTAATTGCCTTAAGACAACAGCAGTGGAGACAGCAGCTTGGGTAACAGGCATAGCTACACAAATCATCTATGGACCTTTCACTCTCATTTAAGAAATGGAGCATTATAAGCCACTGAAGTCTACTATATTTATCCTTACAAACAACAGTGGCAAAGATGCAAGGTAAAATCAGATAAGAAATCTTAAATATAAGTGTGTATTAGTCTATTCTCACACTGCTATACTACCTGAGACTGGTTAATATATAAACAAAAGAGGTTTAATTTACAGTTCTGCCTGGCTGGAGAGGCCTCAGGAAACTTACAATCATGGCAGAAGGTGAAGGGGAAGCAAAGCATGACTTACATGGCAGCAGGAAACAGAGAACGTACACAGGGAAAACTGCCACTTTGAAAACCATTAGATCTCATAAGAACTCCCTCATTATCATGATCCCTCATTACCAATCACTTACCACCAGGTCTCTCCCTCAATACATGGGGTTACAATTTAAGATGAGAATTGGGTGGAGACATAGAGTCAAATGATATCATTCTGCCTGGGCCCCTTCAAAATCTCATGTCATTTTCAAATATCAAAACTAATCATGCCTTCCCAACAGTCCCCTAAAAATCTTAACTAATTTCAGCATTAACCCAAAAGTCCAAGTCCAAAGTCCCATCTGAGACAAGGCAAGTCACTTCCACCTATGAGCCTATAAAATTAAAAACAAGTTAGTTACTTCCAAGATACAATGGGGGCACAGACAATGGGCAAATGTCCCCATTCCAAATGGGATAAATTGGCCAAAACAAAGGAGCCACAGGCCCCATTCAAGTCCAAAACCCAGCCAGGCAGTCATTATATCTTAAAGGTCCAAAATTTCCTTCAACTCTGTGTCTCGCATTTAGGGCATGCTGATGCAAGGGGTGGGCACTTAAGACCTTGGACAGCTCCACTCCTGTGGCTCTTCAGGGTACAGCCCCTTCGGCTGCTTTCACAGATTGGCTTTGAGTGCCTGTTGCTTTCCCAGGTGTATGGTGCAAGCTGTTCATGGCTCTACCATTCTGGTATCTGGAAGACAGTGGCCCTCTTCTCACAGCTCCACTAGGCAGTGACCAAGTTGGGGTTCTGTCTGGGGACTTCAACCCCAACCCCACATGTCCCTTCCACACTCCCTTAGCAGAAGTTCTCTATGAGGGCTCTGACCCTGCAGCAGACTTTTCCCTGGACATCCAGGCATTTCCATACATCCTCTGATATCTAGTCAGAGGCTCCCAAAACCCACAGGCACAACAGTATGTGGAAGCTGCCATGACTTGAGGCTTGCACTATTTGAGGTCATAGCCTGAGCTGCACCTTGGCCCCTTTTAGCCATGGATGGAGCTGGAGTGGCTGGAATGCAGGGCATTGAATCCTGAGGCTATACAGAAGAGTAGTGCCCTTGTCTCAGTGCACAAAACCATTTTTCCATTCTAGGCTTATGGGCCTATGTCTAGAAAGGCTTCTACAAACATCTCTGACATGCCATGGATACATATTCCCCATTGTCTTGGCTATTAGCATTCAGCTCCTCATTACTTATGAAAATTTCTGCAACACACTTGAATTTTTTCCCCAGAAAATGAGGTCATCTTTTCTACCAAATGATCAGGCTGCAAATTTTTTAAACTTTTATGCTCTTTTAAACATACGTTGCAATTTCAAATCATCTTTTTGTGAACGCATGTAACTGTATTTTTTCAGGAAAGTCAAGTCACTTCTTAAGTACTTCACCACTTACAAATTTCTTCTGCTACATACTCTAAATAATCTGTCTCAAATTCAAAGTTCCAGAGATCTCTCAAGCAGGGCCAAAATGCCACCAGTCGTTTTGCTAAAAGCGTAGCAATAGTGTCCTTTGTTTCAGCTCCCAAAAAAGTTCCTCATATCCATTTGAGACCACCTCAAATGGTTTATAGTATTGTCCATACTATAAACAGCATTTTGGTCAAAATCATTCAACACTCTCTAGGAAGTTCCAAACTTTCCCTCATCTTCCTGTCTTCTTCTGACCCCTCCAAACTGTTCCAAGCTCTGCCTGTTACCCACTTCTAAAGTTGCTTCTACATTTTCAGGTTATCTTTATAGCAGTGCCCCACTATATCAGTACCAATTCTCAGTATTAATTCATCCTCACTTTCCTAGAAGATTCTACCTGAGACTGGTAATTCACAAACAAAAGAGGTTTAATCGCCTCACACTTCTGCAAGGCTGGGAGGCCTCAGGAAACCTATATTTATGGCAGAAGCTGAAAGGGAAGCAAAGCACATTTTACACGGTGGCAGAAGACAGGAATATGGCATACAGGGAAAACTGCCCTTTGAAACCCATCAGTTCTTGAGTGAACTCCCTCACCATCATGAAAACAATATAAGGAAAACCAGCTCCATGACCCAATCACCTTCCGCTAGGTCCCTTCCTCGACACATGGGGATTACAATTTGAGAGGAAATTTGAGTGGGGACATAGTACCAAACCATATCAAAGTGTGAGCTCTAAATAAAAAATTGGCAAATATATAGAGAAATTTAGGGCCAATAAGGAGAAACAAGCATATTCAACAAGCAGAACTAGCACCTATGGAGGAAAAAAAAATACTATAGGAGACAGAACAAAAAAAAAATGATAATTATGTAGTCATGCACCACATGAGGATGTTTCCATCAATGACAGACAGCTTATATATAGTGGTCCCATAAGATTATAATGGAGCTAAAAAATTCCTATCACCTAGTGAAGTCACAGCCCTTGTAACCTCAAACACAATGCATCATTCACATGTTTGTGGTGATGCAGGTGTAAACGAACCTACTGCACTGACCGGTGTATATAAGAATGGCATATACAATTTTGAATAATACATAATACTCAGCCAAAAAGACATTCAAGGGATAGAGAAAATTAAGATATTTTAGGTATGTAAACATTTACAATTCATACATAGCCCATCAAGTGAAAAATATGAATGCAAAAGAAAGTGTCAAATGCGCAGGTGACCAAATAAATTAGTAAAATATTAGGACATATTTTGATTGCTAATTCTTAACATCAATTTGTAAATAAAATTTCACATGAACATAGAGTGCAAACATGCAAAACTCTTTTCTCATATTTGTGGAATAAATACTACATTATTCAAAATACTATTGAGGAATAAAGACTAATTAAGTTAACCATTTAAGTACAAGCATTAGAAAACTAGATGAGAAATACAACTCCAAAACATTTAGAGAAAAAGAGAGATTGCATAATTTCCAACTCTGGGAAGAAATAAGTACAAAAATCAAACTGAAACATTCAGAATGCATACGGGCATACGTAAAAAGTGAACAAAAATTATCTAAGTGCTATATACTAGAAGTATATTAAAAACTCAGTGACGTACTGTAGCAGACACTGTTGATGCTCTCATTTTCTGCCATTTTAATCTATGTCTAAGTCTGCCTGGAGCTGAAGTGGACAGTTCCCAACACGATGATTTCTTAACATATCAAGTGCCTGAGCTTTCTCCTTCTGTTCCTAAAGGTTGTCTCCAGCACCACTGGAGGGTGCTCAGTATGTATCCAGGAAAGGTCCAAAGATCTGAGGATTCCATGTTCCCAGAGGTAACCCTTAAACAGTGAGGTACTGGCTTTGATGGATAAACATCCCCAACTTCCCATTCCTTTGGTGGAATGTTTATGAGGTTCCTCAGACAGTCCCTGGTAAGATTAAGTCCCCGTTGCAGAGAGTGGTAACCTGCTTGTTAACACATCCTTTAACTGTTTTCTTCTCTTGCCCTGTTGACTCTCCCCACACCCTGTGTGCTTCCTGGGATCACACTCCAGCACCTAAATCCTTTTCTTAGGGTCTGCTTTTAGGGGAACTCAAACCAAGACAGTTGCCATCAGAATTGGTATACTAATAACCCCTGGTGCGCTGTGACATCATAATTAGTAAGACTTTCAGTGGTTGAGGATTGAAGTATAGATGGCTTAAAAATTAAGGTCCCTCCCTTAGAATCCTTGAATAAGAGAATACAGGCTCACGTTAGCAAACTAAAAACCTAGGGCTTGCTGCTGAAAAGCAGAACACTTCAATGCCAATATTTAAATAGCCCTTATCTCCTGTAATAATAAGCCAGTCTCACTGAAAACAGGTACAGGACTTGATTCCTAGAGTAGTAAAGCTACAAAAGAGAATGAGTACACACCCTGGAAACTCTCCTATGCTAAAATCAGATCCCTGCTTAGGAAAGAGTTGGAATCCAAAATCTAGAATGGTACTATTTGAGTGCGCATGCCTGAGAAACTTAAATCTTCAGATTCTTCTGAAAACCCCAGGCCAGCAGAAGCAGCCACCTTTCTATAGTACTGTGTCCACTGTTGCAAAGATATCACAAAATGCCACACTTCAGGAAAATGCAACATAAAATGAAGTTCATCCTCCTTAATACACTCCCCTTCTTTCTCTTATGATCTAGATCAATAATCAGAGACTTTCTTCAAAGTCCAATAAAACGAACATAATCAGAGACATGGCTCAGCACAGCTCACTCAGTTAACATAGCTCAGCATAGCAAAGCCCTGATACGAATTAAAAATATATACTATTTACCAAGACAAATATCTACACTATCTTACCAATATATTTCAGTGGGGCCTAGAGTAATACATAGAGGTGTAGGTCTCAAGGCTTAGAACAGAGGCACAGATTAAATAATAAGAAAGAGTTTGTTGATATGGGGGCTCACCCCTGTAACTCAGGATCCAATGTCTTACAAAGTTGTATGCATTCAGTGCTAACATTCTTTCAGGATGGCTGTTTCAAACTCAGATACAAATATTTTCCTCGGCAAATTAGGTGGCAATGCCACCATCTGTTTTGTCAGAGCAATGAGAAAGCCACCAGAAGGCCCAGGAAGGTGGGCATGTTAAAAAGGATTTGCTATGTGAGACTAGCAAACACACTGTGAAAAAAAGAAAGCAAAAAGACAGTGATAAGGAAAGAGGAAAGCATGACAGAACAGCACCCAGAACACAGTAGATGTTCAAGAAATATTTGGTGGCAAATTGATTAAATACATAAACTAAAACTCAAAATAGTAGTACAAAAATGTGATAGGTCTTGAATATCATAATTAAGATTGATCTTTACCATATGAAATGATGTCCTTTGTTTTCTTCCTAACATTTTCTCTTAATATATATATATACATAATATTGATCAAACATTAGAATACAGAATAAATCTCAACAAATTATAAGTAGCTCCTATCATATTGACCACATTCACTGACTGCAATGCAGTAAAATTAGAATAGAAAAATCAAAAGGAAGCCTCCTTGACCCTTGAATTTTTTATTTAGAAATCAGCTAAATACTCAAATAAATTTGATGATTATGAAGACATAGAAATATATCAACATAATTTAGTACTAAATCAACTACCTATGAAAGTCTTTCTAAGGCATTCAGAATACATTTTATAGTCTTCAATATATTTATTAGAGAAACTTTTACAAAATCATGATGTTTAATAAAAATCTAAAAAAAGGAAAAACCACCTCAAAGGAAGTGAAAGAATACTAACAAACATAAATGAATAAATCAATAAAATTGAAGAAAACAAATTTTTAAAAAGCGATCATTTTTGGAGATGGTGCAGGATAACTACATAAGAGCTAAATCTTTGATAAGCACTATCAGAGAGGGAAAAAAAATGAGAGTACACAATCACCAATATTGTTACAGACATGTAAATTAGATGTGGTCAAAAATAATACCTGGGAAGTTTCCGAGTGTATTACTTCTAACTAGAGAAATCTTTTATATAATTCCTATTCAGGACTCTTTCAACCTCCTTCTTCCTTCCCATAGGTCCCTTTACTCACTTGAGGCAAGAGGCACTGAATTCCCTTATTGCATGTGCGCTCTTCTTTCAAGTAGCATAGGCTACTGGGTAAAACAGAAAAACAGTTGTTCCTCCATTCCCTTCCCACATCCAGGGGCTGATATGCAATTCTGAGATAATCCAGACTTAATGAAAACTATCTCCATGGAACCTTGTTCTTGTCCAACATTGTAATGTTCTCCTTTAAACTTTTTCTTCAAAGTCCAATAAAACGAACAGTACACTTTTAGGAGCTTTCCCATGACAAGAGAGTCAGACACTGACGGCAAGGAACTTAGACGCATAACATACAAGCAAAGCTTATGTTGTCACTTGGAGTTTCTTATTTCCATACTGTTTGCTCATGATTAATAATAATAGCTACTTAAAAGTATTCTTTGGTCTAAGCAAGATGAATATTTTTGGAGTATTTTAGTGGTCTAAAACTAATATACCTGAAAACTGATTAAGAAATTCTGCTAACTTTGCTTATTAACAACCTTAAAATTCTCCTAGAGCCTACTATTTTCTTTGTCAGAGTTTTTTCAAGGACTTCTTTTGGTGACTGTGTAACATAATCTAGGTTACATCAGCACATCTTCTTTAAAAGTATGCAGGAAAATAGGTCTAGGATCCCAGGGCATCAAGAACTCCATTTAATTCTGAGAACACTATTGTTTGACGACATTACCTTACCTCTCCTCTTCATCACTTTCATTCTGTTTTGTTTATAAATGAATATAATGGCTAATAAAATTCTATATTGCTTTCTTCTGATATAATTATTGTGCCAATTTGAGGTATCTGGTTACCCTGGTTTATTTTTTACAACATCATTTGTATTACTTTCTAGGATATAGTCACTGCATTTTTAAATTGATAGAAATTTCTCAAGGTCTTGATTCAAATATAAGGACAAAATTTTGGCTAAAATAGCTGAAACATAAAGTCATAAAATGCAGCATACCAAGGTCTAAAAATAATATTTATTATATAGATATACCCACAGTTTTTCAGTGCTTCTGTAGATTTGGATGCCTTATGGAAGAATCTGAATTTTGTCTTTATATGTTAATATATTGGCAATGTTTTCTACATGAACATGTATTATTTATATTTTAAGTTAATATTATTTAGAAAATTAGAATATTTAAAACTGAAGTATCTCTTCTTTCTATACTTTAAAGAATGTTATTCTGAAATCAAATCACAAGTATTTACAATTATTGTTCATGTCAGAAAACATGAAGATATAATAATTACAATAAAAGCATACAATACGCAGAGACAAAAGGAACATGGAAGTAACATTTTTTATCTTTCAGATGAGGAAACTCAGAAAAAAATGTTTATTGACTTGTTTCATGTTATATCTCTAGTTAATAGGATAGCTGAGAAGCTAACCTCCTGAGTGTCATATGTTTCTGTCCATTATCCTTACAAACGGTTTTTGTTTCCCAGTTGTTTTGGCCCTATCATCCCTACCATATAAGGAGACTTTTAAAGAACCAAGCATCCTAGTTTTATTACAATTCCCTATACAGCAGTAGCCTGAACACTAAGAATTCAATGCATGTGAACTTATTGAATATCTGTGTTCTTGCAGAAAATAAAATGCTTTCTTAAGATGTAAAAACATAAATATAAGAGTGGTGATAGTAGGGTGGTTCAGAATTAAGTACAAGGAATTCAGTATGAGACAATTTTACAGAAGTAATTCTTAGGTATTAAAGGCAATTATTTAAAAGTAAAGCCATTTCATAAACCACTAAGCATGGAGATATAAAAAATGGGATGATTTCATACAAGTCAAAAATGGTCTTGATGTGAATTCTGGTGAGCATTGGAGATTTCTTCTTTCCCAAATCTATTGTTTCTCTATAATCTAGATTTCCAATGTGGTTAGTTTGCCCTATAAGATCTACATGAGATTCCTTTGCATCCCTACGTCATACCTGTGGATGTTCAATGTCCTGCCCAAAGTATAGGTAAATTCCCCCAAGCTTATATTATCCATGAATTAAACACAGACAGAAAAAAAAGCCATTAGTAATGGGAATCAATGTGAGGCTTTGAAAAATACCTCTAACAGTATAAAGATCTTCCCTTTAGCTATACGATACTACATAGCATAAATGATGACTTGCAGAGTGTTTATCTCATATGAGAAATGGAAATGCCTCATTTCACTTCTTTACTATAAAAATCACAGGTTTTATCTGAGGTAAAGATATTCTAATTCTATATCATTCTGTCTAAAATTTTTGGAAACCATAAATTTATTAATGACATCACTAAATCTGATCATGTTATTACAATTTTTCAGAATGAGCAATTTGAAGTTACAGTCATTATTAGTGTTCCTAATTGTGAAACTTATATGTTAATTATAAAAAACTTTAAAAAACAGATCAGATAAAGCTTTCAATTCCAATGAGGAATTCATTGGACCAGCCATCATATTTCGTCACTTCTGATATTTTCTGCTTTTTACCTATGTGAAGCTTGTAAGCAATACTACATTCCTCCCTCATGGTATATTTGAACTAATTTACATTTTTAGAAAAACCTTTATATCTCCAATTTTATTTAAATCTTTCAAAGAGATTGATGGTTATTAGATTGCATGTGTATGAGTGTGTATGATTTAAGTGACAGTTAATAAAGTTAATGTAGCTCTTATGCACAGAGCACTAAGGAGTAAAGTATCTTCTAGATTGTTTTATGGACTACCTGTTTATCTACTTATAAAGAGGGCTACTGATGGGTAGGGAACACAAAATGGCCCATCAGCCTCAAGTAATAGCCCATCAGTAATCAAGTCCTTCTGCTCCTGACTGCTTTCTGCACAATAATAGAACTTGATCTCAGGAAACAAGCATCCAGGAGTTTTCATCTTTACAACCAACTACCTAACACATCATTGGCATGCTTCATGTTTTATGAAATTAACTGTATATCGGATAATACCCACCTCACTCTGGTATAAATGAAAGTGTATGCACTGTAACTAAGAAATCAGGCTGTTATAATGCTTGTTTTCTATAACATGCAATACATATCA
This sequence comes from Saimiri boliviensis, assembly GCF_048565385.1. Taxonomy (NCBI): domain Eukaryota; kingdom Metazoa; phylum Chordata; class Mammalia; order Primates; family Cebidae; genus Saimiri; species Saimiri boliviensis. The sequence goes on along the minus strand of NC_133453.1, from coordinate 55,951,370 downwards.
TTCTTCAAAAATATGAACATAATAATGGTTTAATGTAAGGTATTTAAAAGCTTGATGATATATCAATACAAATGAGCTGCACTATTTTAGCTTCACAGGATCACTCTTACTGCACTCCACTTCATACCATCAATTGACTCAAAGAAATATTATTTTTAGAAGTTTTAACAACTGCATTATTGCTTTGTTATGATGCTTTAATTGAAGAATGTTGTCTCTAATATCAAAGTGTCTTTTAATAGCATGTATTGTCCATAAGATTTCATGGGAAAAATATTATTCAAGTCTCAGTTCCAGAAACACCTATCTTCTCAGTAACAGTAGGTTTATATTTCTCTTACTAACATGATGAATCTTCTATTGCATCATAAGCCTCACTTTTATTTGGCTTTGAGTGAATTAGAGCTGAATATGGCCTATTTATAGTAACTAGTAGGGCCTCTGTGTGCGTGTCTGCCTGTGTTCTATGAATCCAAGCTTTTGTTATCTTCCTCTTATTTTTCCTTTACATAATTTCTCAGCTATTTGCTTAAGCCATTTTCCTTACACAAATTGTAAGCAGCTTCAACTCCTTTTTGAAACAAATAAATATAAATTAGTAATGTTTACTTCATCAGGCTTCATGTTTTTAAAGATTAATTTGCTCCTATATTTATTTAAATCTTTTAATAATTTGTGTATATTTTAATACTCATTGAGTTTGTACAAGAATAAAAACACATTTAAAACTATGTTAATAGAATTTTCTTATCTTCATTTTTTATTGAATTAGGCAACAACAAAAATCCTCTTATTTTTCTTTTAGTGCAAAGATTCGTGAGGATTTTTCAAGCAAGGTAAGTAATTAGATAAATAAAAAGATTTCTAAAGGGGATACAAATTAATAAGCCATAAGAAACTTCACTAATCCAGTATAGAAAATTAGTTCTCAAGAAATCCCTTGGTAATCCACTTTTCAAACTTCTCCAGTTTGTTCAATAACAATATAAATTTGTATTGGTCCCAGAGTAAGTCACCTCTCTGTAGCATGGTTTCAGTGTTTAGCTTATAATTAAACACTTGAAATGCTTGAGAATATAATTATTGGGGCATCAACACATTGCATAATAATTGTTTTCTCCTTCCCTCAGATAAATACTATGAGTGTGTCAGCATGAGCCACAGAATTCCAAGATGGATTATGCACAGTGAATTGGTTAGGATTATCTTCATTCTCTTCTACTTAGGAGACAAAGATGAGATTACACAAATTAGCCACTTTCTCATTCTTGATTTCCTTACATGATTCCACATGCTTAAGAATGGAATTACTTCTGCAAAAGTAAAATCAAGGACATATTTTGCTTTATAGACACTACAGACACACAAATATATAAAGGTAATATTCCATTCATTTAGGAAAACATATCATTTAAAGTGAAACTAGGCTGGGTGCAGTGCCTCATGCTTGTAATCGCAATGAACTGGGGTACAGAAGCAGGAACATCACTTGAGGTCAGAGTTTGAGACAAGCCTGGGCAATATAGCAAGACCCTATATCTACCAAAATAAAAAACATAAAAATTAGCCAGACATAGTAACATGCCTGTAGTCCTAGCTACTTGGGAGACTGACGCAGATGAATTGCTTGAGCCCAGAAATTCAAGGCTACCGTGAGCACGATCACAACACTGCACTCCAGCTTGGGCAACAGAGTGAGTCTCTCTCTCTAAAAATAATAAAAATTAATAAAGTGAAACTAATTTGAGGAATATAGCAGAGCATATAGCATTTTAAAGAGACAGGCATTTTTAGAAGCGGTTTAATTCAGGCCCCTTATTTTGTAAGTAATACTGTTGTTCACAAAGCTGAGTGGGTTTCCCCAAAGTCATGAATCAGATTAAAACTCAGGCCCTCTGATGGTCCAGATCTGCACATAAGTATCAATACCTCTTTGAGAACACAATGCTTTTGTCACCTTCCATATCTTTTGATCACAGGGTATAAAATCACCTTTATATTAGGTTGGTTCAAAAGCAATTGCTGTTTTTGCAATTAAAATGGCAAAAACTGCAATTACTTTTATATCAACCTAGGATGTTCCTTTTAAAAATTATTCTAAATACAACTTTTGGGGACAGTGGTTTGTATTTGAATCATTTTCTATGTCTAATTAGTGGCAATAATTAACTTTCTATTCACATGAGAAGATTCAACAAAGAAATTTCACTAAGCATAGAGAAAGGTATAAATGAATTATTAAAAAGCACTAAAAATAAAATTATGAATTTGTGGAGAATTCTTTTTCTTCCCAGTTGTGTGTGCCTTCATACTTATTTTAGGCATTTGCAACACAAAATTCATCTAGATACCAACATTAACTAGACAAAAGGTAGATACTAACATTAACTATTCAGGAATTAATTTGGTTGCAAATAACAGAAAAAATAAAACTGATTAAAACTATGAATTTCTTGACTCATTTAACTTGAAAGTCTAGGAGTATTTTCAGGACTGATCAGCTACAGAAAATAAAACAATGCCAAAACACTCTCTTGCTTGCGCAATTACATTTTCTACATTGCTGTGGCTTGGTTAAATTCTTAGCTCCCTCCACAAGGTAGAAAGACAGCTGCCTACACTACACAGCTTATAAATCATCTTGAGGGCAACTCTAGTGGGGCAGGCAGAAGGATATGTTCTTCTATAATTCCAAGAAAAATCCTAGAATCTAATCCTCGAAATCCGATCGGATCACCTATTCACCCTAAATTAATCCTTGGAATTTGGTTGCTTAAGCCCAGTCAAAAGGCCACTCACAGTCCACTCCACCTTATTCCAAACACATAGAACATAAACAGAAAAAGCAGGAATGATTTTGCTAGAAGTAAAAATGAAAGTTGAGCAGACCAAAGACAATAGATGTCTTCCGCAGTTTTCCCAGCACCATTTGTTAAAGAGACTGCCTTTTCACCATATATGTTCTTGGCATCTGTGTCAAAAATGAATTGGCTGTAAATGCATAGATTTTTTTTGTGGGTTATCTGTTTCTGTTCTATTGTTTATGTATCTACTTTTATGTCAGTACCATGCTTCTTTGGTTAGTATAGTCTTGTAGTATAGTTTGAAGTCCTTCGGTACCGTGATTCTGTAAATGTGATGTATCACATTGAGTTGGTTTTGATTTGTGTCTCCACCCACATCTCATTTCAAATTGTAATCCCCAGTGTTGGGGGTGGGGCCTGGTGGGAGGTGACTGAATCATGGAAGCGGTCCTTCATGAATGGTTTAAAACCACCTTCTTGGGGCTGATACTGTAATAGTGAGTGAGTTTTCATGAGATCTGGTTGTTTGAGAGAGAGTGGCACCTCCCCCAGTCTCTCAATCCTGCTTCTGCCATGTCAAAGGCCTGTTCCCACTTTGCCCTCCACCATGGGTAAAAGCTTCCTGAGGCCTCCCCAGAAGCAGATGCTGCCATGCTTTCTGTACAGCCTGCAGAACTGTGAGCCAATTAAACCTTTTTTCTTATATATTACCCAATCTCAGGTATTACTTTATAGAAGTTTTATCACTTCTGAACTCCCAGATTCCCTCAATAAGCTACTGGGGCAAATTAAATACACAGTGTCCATAGGCTAGGCATATTGAGCAGAAAAAGCAATCACTCTGTAGTATCAATGGTAGAAATTAAAACACACACACACACACACACACACACTATAATTAGCTAAAAAATTTTAAATTATTTGCAGATATCTGATATTGAGTCATTGCAAATATCACTGTGAGATCTAAAATATTCTCATTATAGTTTTACATATTTTTAATACTTTTGTAAAATTCTCTTTGAGAGTAATTTTTTATGGAAAAACAACTAATGAATTAAATAGCAATATTCAAAAAGCATTAAGCTAGAGTAAAATAAAATGCATAGAGCAAGTAAATCAAAAACAAACTTCATCTGAATTATAAGTTTATGGAAGGAAAAACCCAAACAGATGACTTTGTATTGAAGGTATTTTGGAAAGCAAATACAGTTCAACTGTTATGTCAGCTAAAGGCCTAAGGTAATTGAAATATTTGAATTGAGTTTTATCCTTCAGGCTGATATTAGATGATGTAATTTCCAAAGAAAAATAAAGTGTACTTTAATCTTTTTAGATGCACTCATATTTCATGGTTGAGAGAACAGAATTTTGTGGTGTTTACCCATATGCTGGACTTGGGATAGGCGTTTAACTTTTTAGTGGTATCAAAATAGTAAAGTGTACCAGAGAGCAGAAGCCCTGTGTTCCTGTTAGTCCTCAGGTAAATTTCAAAGCAACCATTCTGTATCTGGTTGTTATAAAACAAATCCCCATAATAGAGGTAAAATTGTTCTTTGCTTTACAAAATACTTCACAAATTTAAAAGGTTATCACTAACCATATTAAGAACACTTCTATTTTTTTAAACAAACAAAAACAGCTTAAATGTGAAGTTTCCCTGATTCTGTATTAAAGAATAGCTTGGAGAGCTAAGTTATTGGTTTCTTTTCAACAATAACGTTAACTTTCTGAATTTTTATATCATCTATGACTGGTTTCCCCGGGGCCTAGAAATATTGAGGTGGAACTGGCTGATTAACATATTTCATCCACATTGCATTTGTCTGTTCTCACACTGCTAATAAAGGTGTACCAGAGACTGGGTAATTTATAAAAGAAAATGTTTAATTGACTCACAGTTAGGCATATCTGGAGAGGCCTCAAAAAACTTATAATCATGGCAGAAGGCACCTATTTATAGGGTGGCAGGAGAGAAAATGAGAGCTGAGTGAAGGGGAAAGCCCCTTATAAAACCATCAGATCTTGTGAGAACTCACTCACTATCGTGAGAACAGTATGAGGGAAACCGCCCCCTTGATTCAGTTATCTCCACTCGTGCTGCCCTTGATGCATGGATATCACTATGATTCAAGATGAGATTTTGTGCGGGGACACAGCCAGACCACATCACACATTAAACCAGAGGCTTTCATAATTGCACACTTGTATCTCTAAAAGTAAGTTTGTTTTTTCAGAGACGCTTTCTTAATCTTTAAAAATAGTCTCTTAAAGCATTGGAAACTTTTGCGGCAATTGATACTGTAAAATACATCTGCTTAAAGTGTTAAGTTTAGCCTAACGTTGCTTCCTTACATATTTTAAGTTGAGCCTAAAGGATTTTCCATACATAGTGAACTATAACCTAACTGGATGTGTAATCACAGTGGCCAAGTTTGGGACAGTCACAAGCATACAGCTGTTCAAACCATATTCAAATAAGGCAAACACTAAACTGTAAGCCAATCCAGCTGTTTCTGTATCTCACTTCAATTTTTTTGTAAGTCATATTTTTTTTTCTCTGCATAAATGTTGTCCAATCATGTGGCTGACCCAGAATGGCTCTGACTCTATCAATTCTGGTTCTAAGGGCTGCCTGATTTGCTAATCATTCTTTGCTTATTTAAACAATGTTAAAATCAATCTAAAATTTTCTTTTAACAGGGGAAGTCTAACATTTGACCTGCCCTAGGATTTTAAATAACCTGATTGAGAGATTGAGAGTTAAATGTCCAAAGGTAACAAATAAAACAAAATTTATGATAAAATAATTTAAAAGATACTTTCTAATGCCTCACATAAGATTATTAAACATCAAAATTAAGAAAATATATCCCTATAATTATACAAGATAGTCATTAAAGAAGGATGTATTTAGTATTAAAATAGGTCTATAAAATCAAGGTGCATTGATCTTTGAGCTTGCAAAGACTGGTTAGGAAGTCATCATTAAACAGAATTAGGCACATATAAAAATACCTTTAAACAATAATAGCATGACCATATTATGATTGAGTTGGATTAAGTAGGATTTAAGCACAGCTTGATTCTTTTTCATTACCATCCTTCAAACTAGCTTAATCACACTTTTTTTTTTCTTGAGTAAAAAGTCCAGTACAATTGAATACCAAGGCTTTAGTTTTTCATCTAAGCCTTCTTGCACTTTATACCTTAAGATGAGTAATCTTTAGTACAAGAGAGACAATGATTGGGTTCATCAGTTTCCCCACTTGGGTATTCTATCTCTTCACCCTAACTAATTTTGTTTACTCTTGGGTTAGAGTGAAGGGAAGAAGGACAACAGGAAAGTTACTTAATATTTTTATTTTATTTTCTCATGTGTAAAATAAGAGAAATTAAATATGATATCTATGTTTGTTCACCTGAAAAACTATAATTCTACCTCTTTTATTCAAACAACAACAAAACAAAAATAAAAACCAGAAAAAGAGCTGAAAAGCCAAATACAAACTTTACTTACTCCTATTGTTTCTAGGGCTCTCGTGGAGACAGTGGTCCTCAGACCACTGAAAACCACATGGGAACCATGTATTCTGGCTTTAGGTCCAGTCTCTTCTATAGCACATTTATTTTCATGAAGATTTATAGACCAGGACTTCAGAGGTAAGCTGAGGTATTTAGGAAAAAAGTGATGGATATGTGAAAGTTGATCATATGAATTGGGCCATTCTTGTCACATGCAACCGAAACAGTCAAGCCAGTGAGGGTGGGGGAAACACTCAGGGCACTTAGCATTGCTCCGCAAACGTAATTTTCTGCAGGCCTGGAAGCTGAAACTGCCTAAAGTAACCTAAAAACAGTTTTATCTAATAACCACTGAAACAATCTGCTGCAATTCTCAGACTAGTTTTGCCCAGGGATGTGGTTGTCAGTTACCTTCAGAGTTTGCCAGCTCCTCAAAACCTTACTAGTGCCAATGAAATTTCTCAAAGAGCAATACATAATATTCGTCCTTTTTATAAAACCTGTAACCTTCTCCATATTCTTAAGAGAGAACAGTTTCAGTATAAGCCAGAGATTATCTAAACTGTTATTGCCAGTAAAACTCTCTTTTCTCCTAGCTACTTATCCTGGTAGTCTTTTGAACAGCAAACAAATTTTTTGGTCCAATGCTTACCACTAAATAATGCCTAATACATCTCAGCCACTATACTAGTTCACTATTGTGTGAACAGAAAGATCCCTGACTTCACAAAGCTCTCTGTTGAGTGTTCACAGACAATAAGACCTTAGAAACTAAATGTAAATAGTTACATAGACTGCATAGCGTGTTCAAAGTTGAGAGAAGGAATGAAGAAAAATGTGGATTAGGCCAAAGGAGAGATGAAATGTGCAGGCAGTGTGAGAGAAGTTGGTTAATAGGTTGCAATTTTAAATAGGGTGGTCAAGGTAGGAGTCATTAAGAAAGTAACATCTGAGTGAAGACTTGAAGCAGGTGAGGGTGTTAGCCAGAGGAAAGAGGAAACAGTAAATGCAAAGTTCCTAACGTAGGAGTTCACAGAGGCTCAGGCGGGTGGATCACGAGGTCGAGATTGAGACCATCCTGGTCAACATGGTGAAACCGCGTCTCTACTCAAAATACAAAAAATTAGCTGGGCATGGTGGCGCACGCCTGTAATCCCAGCTACTCAGGAGGCTGAGGCAGGAGAATTGCCTGAACCCAGGAGGCGGAGGTTGTGGTGAGCCAAGATCGTGCCATTGCACTTCAGCCTGAGTAGAAAAGAAAGAACAAGAAGGTCTAAGTGCTTGATGCTCAGTAACGGAGGTAATCGAGTTGAGACAGCTGAGGAGGGAGTGAGATGGCAGACAGGCAGGGTCTCCTCAGCTATGGAAAGACTGTTTTACTCTCGTGGATTGGGGAGCATTCAAAGTCCAAACAAGATAAATTGCATAGTCTGGTTTATGATGTTAAAAGGCTTACTCTGGCTACTGTGCTGAGAAAATTCTGGGGGATGGGGAGGGTAGATTAAATTATACTGTGGTAGCACACAACACAAATTTCAGAGACTTAAAAATCAAAGAAAAAAGAACTGTTACCTCACTTCCATTACATAAGCTTATCCGTGGCTCTGCCCCATGTTGCCTTTTCTCCAGGACCCAGGCTGCTAAAACAGTTGGTATCTGGAACCTTGCCAGTCTCATAGCAAAGGAAAAAAGACAGAATGAACCAGGTGCTGGCTCTTAAACCTTCTGCTCAACAGTGCCCTGAGTTACTTCTAATCACGTTTCATTGACCAGAGCAAATCATGGGGTCAATTCTGACATCAAAAGACAAGAGCACAATTCTCCCACAGGGAGGAGGGAAACACTAACAAAGACATACAAATATTTTGAATAACTATAGAAAATAATAGTAATCTTACCTCTCCAAAGGGAGAGAAAGAAATGGAGATTATTTAAAAGGTTATTGCAATGGTCTAAGTGAGAGATGGTAATGACTCATTCCACATCAATCACACCTCAAACAGTGAGGTCTTGAGATTTCCAGGGTGTTAAACAGAAAAGAGCAGAGGAGGTGGCAAAGAAGAATAGAGGCTAAAACAAGAATAAAAGAAAAGTGGCTTTACAAAGGCCAAAAATAGGAAAAAAACAGATTAAATAGATATCAATACTTACAGCTAAAATTCTCCAGAAAAGAAAAAAGGATTCCAAATAAACTTATAAAGAGGAGACTTTGATGACGTATTTATTGCTTTTTTAGGTTTGACTGTAATTTAGAAGGAACAGTTTTGTTCAAAGCATACCAATTATGTCTTTTTTCTTTAATTTGGTCTGTAATCTTAACTTGACAGCAGGAACTCTATTAAATTATTTTATTGTTCTTGATTTCACTAGATGTTGTTGAATAAGTGTGGAAAAGTGATTAAATTCAATTTATAATTCTATTCCAACTCCTCCTAATGCTTTCCTTTGTAGATTCTTCCGGGCAATAATGAATTCCAAAGCCTAACATTACTATGTTCCTTCTTTTATCTACCACAATTCATTCATTCGTTTATGTTTATTCCTTATGTGTGCCAGGAAAGATGCTAGATGTTAGGGATACTAACATAAAAATTACTACTTGTGTGTGCAAGATATTATAGTCCAGGATAAAGATGAATGGATTTATTGAGGTAAGTGCTATTTTGGAGGAAAATATGATATGCAAAGATAACACAGAAAGGATAGTCAAATTCCAAATGAGGAAGCTTCATAAAGAAGAGATACCTTAGGTGAATCTGGATGAAGAACAGGAGATTTTTTTTTTTTAATGAAAGGGGAGTTGACAGTGAAAAAATTTCAGTCAGAAACAAAGTTTTCTTCCTATGAAAAGGTATGTGATAAAGTGAAAAATATCTGAGTAACAGAAATAGATGAATATGAAATAATATGTCAAGGGGCAGTGGAAAAAGATAAAACTGAGCAGATATTAAGAGACCAGATCCTGGACCTGTTGTATCATGCCAAGGAGTTCCAACATAAAACAGTAACCAGGGAGCCACTGAAGGTATTCAGGTAGAAAAGTAATATGGTTCAATGTCTCTGGCAGCTGTTGGTTGCTTTAAGTGAATAATCAGTACTTTTTCATTTATCACTGCTGGTGAAACTTAGAAAGGCATCTCAGTAGTGAACAGTAAAAAGTCATTGAAATCTGTAATGTCATTCAAATAACAAACCAGATCTAAAGGCCCATCAGCACCCTGGGACTCTGCCAATCTCAGAACTCAGGGTTTTTCTCTATTGGCTTCTACAGTCTCAAACCACATGCCTCTCAGATTCTCCCTCTTCATTTCGCAGCTCAACAATAATGATTTTCAAAACCTTTGGTCTCCATATCCTTTTATAAATTTGAAAGTCAGTGTGGACCCCAATGAGCTTTTGTTTATGTGGGTTATATCAGTTAATATTTGCTTCCTTAGAAATTAAAACTAACAGATTTTAAAATATTTATTAATGCTTTTAAAATAATAGCACCATTAAACAGCCACAGTCTTTTAATTTTAAAAATATATCTCCTAAAGCAGAAAGAAACTAGGAAGAAGTGGTAATGTTTTTTATATATGTATATTTCAAGTTTCTTTAATTTCTGGCTTAAGAGAGGACAGATGGTTTCTCATATCTTCTTCTACTGCAACATACTGTTATGGTTGAAGTATACAATAAGAATCTCTCCTCATGTAGTTATATGGTTAGAAAATGGAGAAATATTTTTTGATTTTACTAATAATTATTATTCTTTTCTGATAATATGCCAAAACTCAACAAATAGTAGTTTCTTAAGCTTAGTTGCAATGTGGAATCTAAATATCACTGCAGTTTTTGTCTTTCATTATCTTAAAATCTATTGATCTCTTTCATTTTGATGGAATTTAACCCTTGCTAGATTTTGTTACTTCCTGCATTGGTCATTTGTAAAATACTGGTTTACTGAGTTATGCAGTTCTTCCAAAATTTGACATATATATCATACAATATAACCCCACATTTGTTAACATTACTAATGACCTAATCAGAAAGCTAAGTGTTTTACACTGTAAGCTTTCAAGCTTACAGTGGAGAATACAAATTTTCTAAAATTCCAATTTTTCCCTGAAAATTCAAATTTTATGATTAACAAAAAGAAAATTTATGATATATATCTAAATTGTAATAATTATAATTTGTTTGTTACTTTTCAAGTGAAAATGGTGTTCCATAAAGAAAAAAAGCTAGTTCAGCTCATAATACAAGCAGTCTCAGTGGGGTTTATTCTTGAGACAAGCATTATACTTTGATATGTATTAGCAGTGCTTCATGCATAGACTTTTAAAATCATTTTCTATCAGGTGGTCTTTTTCTTTCTTTTCAATCACTTGTAGGAGTAATTTGCATTTTCTTCACCGGATATAAAACTTTCTTCATTGGATAAATGTACTGCAAATAATTCCATTTATTCTCTGGCCTGCATTTTTGCTTATTGACATTTTTCAGTAAGTATAAGTTTCTCATTTTCATATAGTTTAATTTATATTTTTTTCCCTTCATGATTGATAGTTTTCTGTCCCATCCAGGAAAAAGATTTAACCCAAAATAATGAAGATACTTTTTTACTTTACTCCTCAATATATTGTGTAGTTTCTAGTTTCAGTTTAGAGATCTTGTACATGTTTAATTAGATTTACTCTTAGGTAATTTACATATTTTGATTTTTTGGCAAAATCAAAATACTTTATTTTCTCACATTCCAAATTATTGCTGGTATACAAACATATAACATATTGTAAAACATAAATGAGCCCAGCAGCTTGATACATTAACTTAACAATTTCAATAATTTTGCTGTAGAGTCTTGAAATTTTTACATATAAAATCACATTACTTGTAGATAAAGATGCTTTCCTTATTTCATTATCCATTCCTTGGTTACCTGGCAGTGTGGTTGCACAGATATTTTAGTCTCAGGCTAGAGATTAGAGTATCGTATCTGCTCTGGAGTTGGGTAGGGACTTCCACAGCCAGAACTCTGGAAGGTGCCTCAGCAGTATGGCTAAAATTGTGCCCTCCCCGTAGGAGGCCTAGGGCAGGAAGAGAGCTCCTACAGCTGCTGTTTCTCCTGGGTAATAAGATTGCACAGAGGGCCAGTTTTGTAACCCGGAACTCATCTGTGTGTGACTTTGCTAAGTACCTCATGCTGCTCCTCGGAAATCACGGTCTCCTCTGCTCTACCCCCAGCAGAAATCCAGGAATTTGAACCATCTGCTTGCCTGGACCAGCAGCCTGAGCTATCCAACCCTTCCTGGACATAGATTGTGCAGTGGGGCTCTATGATGATCCATGTGCATGCAGATAGCCAGGCATTCATAACTCATGTTACCCTGGTTCAGCAGCTTGAGCCACCCTACCATTCCAGGACAAAAATTGTGGTGCAGAGAGGCCCTCTCTATTCCATTCCTGGGTAGATCCTCCAACCTTGACTGAGTCAGCATGCTGAGCTGTCCCATCCTTCTTATGCAGACATCCTGCCACAGGGGGATCCTCTCTGCTATACAACCAAGCAGTTTTCCAGGAATTCAGAGCACCTGCTTGTTTATTTCAGCAACCTGAGTTGCTCCACTCCTCCTATGCAGAGATCTTGGTGCTGGGGGATCATCTCTGCTCCATGCACAGGCAGGTCTCCAGTCATTCAGAGCACTGCTCTTCTGGATCAGCACTCTGTTCTTCCCCAAACTTCCTGTGCAGACTTCCTGATGCAAAGAGACCCTCACTGCTCCATGCCCAGGTTCATCTCCAGACTTGTTAAGTACCTATTTGCCTGGTTCAGCAGCCTGAGCTGCCCTACTTTTCCCAACAATATTGTAGTGCAGCAAGGGTGTCTCCACTCCAAGCCAAGGCAGATTTACAGACATTTGGAGCACAAGATTATCTGAATAAGCAGTCTGAGTTGCCCAAACTCTCCTGTGCTCAAATATTGGTACAGCGAGACCCACTCTGCTACAAGTCCAGGCAGATCTCCAGACATCCAGAGCACCCATTCTACTAGATTAGAAGTCTAAGCCACCCCTTATCCCTGTGCAGACAACTTGGAACTGAGGTAGTTTCCTACTTCCACACCTAGGCACACCTTTAGGTACTCGGTGGCTGCTCACTGGATTCTTCCTTGGTGGTGGTGCCTCTGCCTGGCATGGGGGAACCCATAGGTCAACTTGTCTGTTCTGGTCTCACCCTTCAGGCTCCTGCTCCAAGAGCAGAACAGGGAGCTCAAACTACTGCATACTCCATAAAGCATCGCAATGCCTGAGGCAACAGTGAGCTGCCAGTAAACAAGAATCAAGTATATACCCAGCCATGTTGGCCACAGCCTGTTCTTACCAATAAGCACCATCTAAGGACTTGCATGTCAGACTCCACAGCCTAATATAAAACCTGCTAAAAGAAATGCATAGCACTACACAAATAAAGACAAAAGACTCTACCAGCATGCTACAAAACTCCTAGAAATGAAGAGGAAAGGAAAGAGAAATAAGAAAACAATAATGATACCATAATAGGGAAAGGAAGAAAAAGTAAAAATCCTACCCACACAAAAATAATTACTAAAATTAGAAGTACCAGGATCTCCAGATGAGAAAAAAAAAACAGTGCAAGAATTTTGACCACATGAAAAATCTGAATGCAGCAACACCAACAAAGGATTGTACTAGCTTTCCAGCAGTACACCTTAACTGAAATGGAAACTCAGAAATGACAGATAAATAATTCAAACTATGGATTGCAGAGAAGCTCAATGAGATCTAAGACAAGGTTGAAAAACAACACAAAGACACTCCTAAAGCAATCTGGGAAATGAAGAAAGAGATTAACATCTTTAAAAGAAATCAATGAGAATTTCTGGGCTTAAACTCACTTAAGGAATTTTTTTTTAACTTTTTTATTTTTTGTTGTTGAGTGAATAATGTTGTTTTTTTTTTTTAATTGCATTTTAGGTTTTGGGATACATGTGAAGAACATGCAAGATTTTTGCATAGGTACTCACATAGCAGTGTGATTTGCTGCCTTCCTTCCCCTCACCTATATGTCATTTCTCCCCATGCTATCTCTCAGCACCTCCCTCCCCCACCCCCCCCACCCCCGTCTCTCCCCCAGGAATTTCAAAACACATTTTAGGCTGGGCAATGTGGCTTGCTTGTGTATTCTCAGCACTTTGGGAGGCTGAAGAGGATGGATCACCTGAGGTCAGGAATTGAAGACCAGCCTGGACAACATGGTGAAACCCTGTCTCCACTAAAAATATTTTTTAAAAAAATTAGCTGGGCGTGGTGGTGCATGCCTGTAATCCCAGCTACTCAGGAGGCTGAGACAGGAATAACTCTTGAACTTGGGAGGCGGAGATTGCAGGGAGCCAAGATCCTGCCCCTGGACTCCAGCCTAAGCAATAGAGTTAAGATGCCATCTCAAAAACACACAAAAATTTAGAAGCTTCATCCACAGAATGGACTAAGAAGAAGAAAGATACTCAGAACTTGAAGACTGGTCTTTTGAACTAACACACTCAGACAAAAAATTAAGAAAAAAGAATTAAAAAATAAAAACGTCTTTGAGAAATATGAAAGTATGTAAAGCAACCAAACCTACGAATTATTGGCATATCTGAAAGAAATAGAAGTGTAAACAACCTGGAAAATAATTTATGAAATCTTCCCTAATCTTGCTAAAAATAGACATCCAGATACAAGAAATCCAGAAGACACCTGTGAGATACTATACAAAATGAGAATCAACAGGCATATAGTCACCAGCCTATTCAAGGTCAATGCTAAAGAAAAAAAATCTTAATGGTTGTCAGAGAAAAAGAGCAGACCATATACAAAGGGAACCCCATCAGGCTAAGCACACACTTCTGAGCAGAAACCTTATAAGCCAGAAGAGGTCATGGACCTATATTAAACATTCTTAAACAAAAGAAATGTCAACCAAGAATTTCATATTCCACTAAACTAAGCTTCAGAAGCAAAGGAGAAATAACAGCTTTTCTAAGCAAGCACTGAAAGAATTCCTAACCAGTAGATAAGCCATACAGGAGAGCCTTGGGGAAATGTCAGTGAATACAAAAACAAACAAACAAACAAAAAAATGAGAATGAAATCCTACCAACAATACACTTGACCACAGCCAAGAATATAAATCAATACCAAGAAGATCTCTCAAAAGTAAACAGTGACATGGAAATTAAACATTTGCTACTGAATGAGATTTAAATAACAAAATCAAAGCAAAGGTTTGAAATAAATGAAAACAGAGAAATAGCATATCAAAATTTCCAGGATGTAGCAAAAAAACAGTGTTAAGAGGGAAGTTTAAAATGCGAAATACCAACATCAAAAAGTTAGAAAGATTTCAAATTAACAATCCAATATTACACCAGAGGAACTAGAAAAACAAAAACAAAACAAACCCAAACCTAGCAGAAGAAAAGAAATAACTAAAATTACTATAGAATAAAACAAGTTGAGAATGAAAAATACAGAGAAAATAATCAACAAAATCAAAAGTTGACATTTGAAAACGTAAACAAGATGTATAGACTGCTAGCTAGATGAACAAAGAGACCATATCCAAATAAGCAACATCAGAAACAACAAAGGTGACAGTACAATTGATCCCACAAAAATAAAAAAGATACTCAGAGACTTTTATGAATATCTCTGCACAAACAAACTGGAAAATCTAGAGGAAATAGGTACATTCCTGAAAGCATAACAACTCGCATGACTGAGGAAGAAATTTAAACACTGAACAGACCAATATCAAGTCTTGAAATGAAATCAATAATAAAAAAATCTACCAACCAAAAAACTTTTGACCAGAGTATTCATAGCCAAATTCCACCAGATGTACAAAGAAGAGCTGGTACCAATTTTACTAGAATTATTCCAAAAATTTGAGGAGGAATGACATTTCCCTAATTCATTCTATGAAGCCAACATCACCCTGTTACCAAAACCTTGTACACACACAACAACAACAACAAAAGAAAACTACAGACTAATGTCTATCATGAACATAAATGCCAAAGTCATCAAAAAATACTAGCAAACCAATTTCAATAGTACATCAAAAAGTTAATTCACCTTGCTCAGATAGGCATCATTTCTAGAATGCAAGCTTGGTTCAACATATACAAATCAATGTGATTCACCACATAAAGAAAATTAAAAAAAATATGATCATCTCAATAAATGCAGAAAAATCTTTTGATAAAATCCAAAACTCCTTCAGGATCTAAACCCTCAAGAAACTAGACATCAAAGGAACATACTTCAAAATAGTAAGAGCCATCTATGGCAAACTCACAGCTAATGTCATACTAAACAGACAAAAGCTGGAAGTATTCCCCTTGAGAACAGGAACAAGACAAGGATACCCACTTTCACGACTCCTACTCAATACAGTACTGCCAGTCCCAACCAGAGAAATCAGGCAAGATAAAGAAATAAAGGCACACAAATAGATAAAGAAGTCTCTATCTCTCTTCATTTATGACAGGATTCTATAACTAGAAAACCTTAAAGATTCCAACAAAATGCTCCTAGAGTTGAAGACTTCAGTAAAATTTCAGGATTAAAAAAAAAGTAATGTACAAAAATTAGTAGCATTAATACGCACAAATACCATCCCAGCTGAGAGCCAAATCAAGAACATAATCCCATCTACAATAGCCACAAAAGGATTAAAATACCTAGGAATACAGCTAACCAAGAAGGTAAAATATCTCTGCAAGGAGAATTACAAAATACTGTCAAAAGAAATCAGAGATGACACAAATAAATGGAATAATATTCCAAGCTCATGAATTGAAAGCATAAATGTCATTAAAGTGACCATACTGCTCAAAGCAATATACAAATTCAATGCTATTTCTATCAAATTACCAATGACATTTTTCAAGGAATCAGAAAAAAGACTATTCAAAAATTCATATGAGACCAAAAAATAGCCCAATAGCCAAGGTAGTTCTAAACCAAAAAAAGAAAAAAAGGCAGGAGGCAACACAGTACCTGTCTTCAAACTCTGATACCCGGCTACAGTAACGAAAATGTCATGGTACTAGTTCAAAAACAGACAAACAGACCAATGAAATAGGATAGAGGACCCAGACATAAAGCAACATACCTGCAACCATCTGACCTTCAGAAAAGCCGACAAAAATAAGCAAAGGGGAGAAGACTCCCTATGCTTCTGGGTAATGGGCTATGCATATACAAAAGAATGAAACTAGGCCTCTACCCATCACCATATACCAAAATTAACTCAAGATGGAGTATAAAAAATAAATGTAATGCTTCAAACTATAAGACTTTTACAAGAAAACCTAGGAAATACCATTCTCAATATCAGTCTTGGCAAAGAATTTATGGCTAAGTCCTCAAATCAATTGCAGCAAAAATAAAAATTGTTGAATGGGACCTAATTAAAGAGCTTTTGCACAGGAAAACAAAAAACAAACAACCAAAAAGCTACCCACAGAGTAAGCAAAACAACTATGTAAAGGGAGAAAATATTTACAAACTGTATCTGACAAAGGTCTAATGTTCAGAACGTGTAAGGAACTTAAACAAATAAATGAGAAAAAACAAACAAACAAAATAAAACATATGCCATAAAAAAGTGAGCAAAAGACATGAAAAGACACTGCCCAAAAGAAGACATAAAAATGGCCAACAAACTTGAAAAAAATGTGCTCCACATCACTTATCATCAGAGAAATTCAAATGAAAACCACAATGAGACACCATGTCATGCCAGTCAGAATGGCTACTACTAAAATGTCAAAAAACAACAGATGTTCGTGAGGCTGTGGAAAAAAGGAAACATTTATCCACTGTTGGTAGAAATTTTAATTAGTACAGCCACTGTAGAAAGCTATATGGTAATTTCTCAAATAACTTAGAACTACCATTTGACTCAGCAATCCCACAACTGGGTATATACCCAAAGCAATATAAAATCATCCTGCCAAAAAAGCACATGCACCTGTATATTTATCATAGCACTCATCACAGTAGCAAAAACAGGGAAGCAACCCAGATACTTAGCAACAAATGTTTGGACAAAGAAAATAAGATACACATACACTGTGGAGTACTTAGCTCATCTGAAGAATGTGGACTCTGTCACCATACCCAGAAAACAAACTGTTTGTTTGAGACATAATAATGCATCCAGACAGCATGCAGGTCATCCAATGCTAATTTTTGCCAAGAACCATCACTACCATTCCCCACACCCCTAAATCCCCACCCTCATGCAGTTTTTAGAGGCAGAGATCTTCTAAACAGAATCTGGCATTCACTGCAAAAGACAAAACGTTCTTTGCCTAAGGAAATATACTATAATTACAGAAAAAAATTATATTAGATCTTCAAAAAGAAATGCGAACGGAAAAATCAAAGACCAACAGTATTTAAGAAAATTCAATTGCTAAGATTGGCAGATTCCACTGAAGATAGTTAAATGCTGATTATTAGAAGACATTGAAAAACACTTAAAACAATAAATGATATCTACAGAGATTACATTTCTCTAAAAATGCTGTGTTGAAATAGAAAATATGGAGTATTGACAATTAAAAATACAATTGCCAAAATTTACAAAAAATAAACAAGACACGGCCAAGGTAATAGAAAAGATATATGTAAAATTAAATTAGTGAGCAAAATTCTGAGATTACAGTCATGAGCCACCAGGCCTGGCCAAACAGACTTTTGTGATTCTTTGTGGCTCAGATACTTACTGCTTTCAAACTTGGACTTTTTTGATTTGGGGAAATTTTCATTTATTACCTATTTTACAATGTGTTCTTCCTTCCCTCTGTTCTCACTCATTAGTTGCTGCCAGATTGTAGAGCTCATTCATCTAGCCTTCAAATTTCTAAAAAGTTTTAAAGTGAAAAGTAAAACATTTGCCCATTTTTAATTTGTTTGCTATTTTAGTTTTGAGAGTTTCTTATTTACTCTTTTATGAGATATTTGATTTTTAAACATTTATTCCAACCTGTAGCATTATATTCTTATTATAACAATGTCTTTTAAAGAGTAGAAGTTCTGAATTTTGAGAAAGTACAATTCAAAATAGATCATGCCTTTTGTGTTGTATCTAAGAAATCTTTGCTAAGGAATATCACAATTTTTTTTCTCCTGTTTTCTGCTAGAAGACTAAAATTTAACCTTTTCCCAATAACGAGCAGCATCCTATATTGTCTTATTCCATTTGGGTGGCTAGTACAAACTACCATAAACTGGGTGGCTTATGAAAAACAAACATATTTCTCACAGTTCTGGTGGCTGGGAAATCCAAAATAAAAGGAACAGGTGTAGTTAGTGTCTGGTGAGGGCCTTTTCCTCATATACAATGTCTGCTTGCTGTGTCATATGTTCTCTTTTATAAGAGCACTAATCACAATTATGAGGACCACCCTCATAACCTAATCACCTACCAAATGCACCAAATCTTAATATGATCACTTTGGGAGTTAGGATTTAAGCATATGAATTTCAGGGGAACATAAACAATTAGACCATAGCACATACACTATCATAGAATTTTAGCTGACAATGATATTCACCTGTCAGAGATTACCAAGTTATTAGTGTTTACACAGAGTGTTGGGTATAGCTACACCACACAGATTGCACTTCTGTATGGCAAAGTTCTCTTTAGAGAGAGACAAATGGTCAATAAGACTGCCTTATTTTTATTTTAAAAAGTTGTCTATCACTGTGGTAATGGTCAATATTTCTTTTTAGTGAAAATATAATAAATATTGACTCTAAAACTGAGAGTTATGAATTAGAAAAGATTAAAATTGATGATAATGAGAGGTAAATATAGTACCATAGCATTAACTCTGGCATTTAAAGATTTTTTTCATTCTCCCAACTATGAAATATTCAAAAAAAAGATTTAATAGTAGTAATTGAAAGATAATTTACTGAAAATGTAGTGATAATCTTTAGGAAACAATGCTACCGTCTCTACAACTCGTTTTGTCAATTTAATTTATTGTTTTGTACAATGAACACATCTTTATTTAACTT
Source organism: Saimiri boliviensis (assembly GCF_048565385.1). Lineage (NCBI taxonomy): Eukaryota > Metazoa > Chordata > Mammalia > Primates > Cebidae > Saimiri > Saimiri boliviensis. The sequence goes on along the minus strand of NC_133453.1, from coordinate 55,931,950 downwards.
TGCTAAATTGACTTAAATTACAAATGCAATCAACATCTTTGTATTGCTACAGAATATTCCTAATTATTGCATTTGTATCAACACTTAATTGTGCAATAACTGAAAACTAGTCAGGAAAATAACATTTAAATTGATGTTTAATTTGTGAGATCTGTTAAGTTTAAGACAGAGTTGAAACATCTGAATGAAAATGTTTGATTCTTTGTAAATTGTATAATTCATTTCCTAATCAGCCAAGCTCAACATGGAAGGAAAAAAACAATTGTTTACCATTTGCTTCACCTGTATAAGTTTAGACATTTTTTTTTTTATATTGGAAGCATATGCTTAAAAGGGGAGAAGATAAATAATATGCTAAGTTAGATTATGAGTTTTTATCTATGAAATTACCTTTTAAAACATATTCTGATGTGTTTGATATGTTTTATATTTAAGATTCTCCCAATTCAAGTTGAATTTAATTCGTTTTTTATATAAATATGAACATTTGGTAACTTGGATAAGGCTTATGAGATTGTCTTATTTTTAGATAGCATTTTTTTTCTTTACCTCTGAAATTAGACTTTTTACCCTCTCATTTCTTCATTTTTCTCTTATTTTTCTCTTAATGTCATCATGGTTTTTTTAATAATTCAAAAACTGGAAACAACTTGAATATCCATCAACAGAAGAACGAATAACTAAATCATGTCATACTTATATTGTTTAAATTTCACATAACCTACATTAAGAAAAAAGTCACCTCTAGGGTATACTTATTGAATATATTATCAATTGGATCATATATATCTTTATGTTTCATTATATTTTGTGCCTAAGTAAATCCTATTACTTCATTCATTGTATTCTTACAGTTTTCATATCCTCTTGTACATCAAAACAATTTTCTAAAGTTTTCTATTTCATAAATGTTAATGTGTTTTGCTGAACATAAATAATCATGGTTTAAAAAATAACTTTGATATAATTAAATGAGTAGATACTGTTATTTATATGAAGCTCAAAACAGGAAAATTAATTAACCATGATAGAAATTGAGAAAATAAACATGAAAGTACAAATAAATATTTGTTTCTGTGAAGCATTGCTTGAAAAGGTGCTGACAGGAATTGTCACTATTTTAGTGGCTGTATTGTGAAACCTGTTTAATCTGGACTTAAGATCAATACGTTGTACACCATGTAAAATATACCTTAACTTCAGAAGGCGAGGAGAGGAAAACAAAGGTAGTAAGAATGAGAATTTCATGTCTCAACATTTTAAAATTACTGCCTCCATAAAGAACCTTTTTGACATTGTTTTCCTTATCTCCCCCAAGAAATTTTAATACCACAGACATCTATTTTTATATTCTCCATACATCTGTATTTTGTACATAGTAATAGTATAAAACATTTTTACTCCCCACCCCCACTATAAGAACCCATTTTCACTTAGTTGGGGGTGATATTAGCCCCATTTTCACTCAGTTGGAGATGATATTAACCCCTTTGAGAACACAGGGACTACAGTAAGTGGGTTAAACAGTAGGTTGTCAGACCATCAAAATGATATTTAAAAATTAATTGTAACCCCCCACTACAGTTACACAAATAAGAAGTTGAACCAGTAATTAAATTACTTAGTGAGGAATACAATTAATTTCTTTGAAAATTTTAAATAAAATATATATTAGAAAGTATTATTTAAACTTTTAGGACAAATATTAAATATAGAAAATAATTTTTACAGATAAAAATACAAATATTCCATAGTGGTCATCTGTATTAAACATTTTGAATATATTTAATCGGGGAGTATATGCTATAACAGAAATCCTGTAGTATATGCTACAACAGGATTTCATAATCCTAAAATATAGAATATTGTTTCATTAATTTACTTCATCAAGTATTTATGTATTCTTAATTATTTCCCCCATCCTCATTGCAAAGTTTTCCTGAAAAATTGCTGAATGAAAGCCTTTTGCAACATTTATATTACAGACAGCTGGATATATTCTCCCAATATGAATGACTTTTTTTAAACTGTTTGTTTACAATAAATAGTTTTAGCTACTCAGTGGCCATGAGTGTTATAATTATTTATTCCATATTTGTCTTTTATTATTTGAATATCACTGACAAAGCTGT